>NC_058519.1:609240386-609540386 GCF_904849725.1 Hordeum vulgare subsp. vulgare | reverse complement strand
TGGGGATGCCCAAGGCACCCCAAGTTGATGCAAGGATGCCAAAAAAGCCTAAGCTTGGGGATGCCCCGGTAAGGCATCCCCTCTTTCGTCTTCAATCCATCGGTAACGTTACTTGGGGCTATATTTTTATTCACCACATGTTATGTGTTTTGCTTGGAGCGTCTTGTATCGTAGGAGTCTTTTATTTTTGTTGTGTCACAATCTTCCTTGCTGCACACCTAGAGAGAGATACATGCACTCACCGTGATTTTGTCGAGCTTCACTTATATCCTTTGGTTAGGCAATTCAGCTTACATGTGTTTCACTTATATCTTTTGAGATAGTTGATTTTGCTCTGTGTGCTTCACTTCTATCTTTTGGAGCACGGCAGTGCGTGGCGTGGTAGTTGATCTATGCTATGAAAGTAGTCTCAAAAGGGGTAGTTATCCAAAGGGATATGAAACTTCCACCTTCATGTGCATTGAGTAGTTAGAGAAGTTTGATTCATCTCAATTAGTTTTGAGTTGTGGTTGTGGTAATATTGAAGTTATACTAGTAAGGTGTTGTGGATCTAGAAATACTTGTGTTGAAGTTAGTGATTCCCGTTGCATGCACGTATGGTGAACCTCTATGTGATGAAGTCTGAGCATGATTAGTTTATTGATTGTCATCCTTTCTGTAGCGGTCGGGATCGCGCGATGGTTTATACCTACCAACCCTTCCCCTAGGAGTATGCGTTGAATGCTTTGTTTCGATTACACTAAACTTTTGCAACAAGTATATGAGTTCTTCATGACTAATGTTGAGTCCATGGTTTAGATGCACTTTCACCTTCCACCATCACTATCTTCTTTAGTGCCGTGCAACTTTCGCCGGTGCATAAAACCCACCATATAGCCTCCCTCAAAACAGCCACCATACCTACCTACTATGGCATTTTCAAAGCCATTCCGAGATATATTGCCATGCAACTACCACTATGACATGTGCCACCACTTCTACATTGCCATTGCATGATCATAAGATAGCTAGCATGATGTTTCCATTGATGTCTATGCCATGCTAGATCATTGTCACGGTACACTACCGAAGGCATTTCATATAGAGTCATCATTGCTCTAAGTTTTGAGTTGTAAGTGTGATGATCATCATTGATGGAGCATTGTCCCATGTGAGGAAATAAAAGAGGCCAGCGAAGCCCATTTACAAAAAGAGGCCAAAGATGCCCACAAAATAAAAAAATTAAAAAAGAGGCCAAAGAGCCCACCAAAAAAATGAGAGAAAAAGAGAGAAGGGACAATGCTAATATCTTTCCACACTTGTGCTTATTAAGCACCATGATCTTCATGATTGAGAGTCTCTCGTTTTGTCACCACCATATAGCTAGTGGAAAATTTTCATTATATAACTTGGCTTGTATATTCCAATGATGGGCTTCCTAAAAATTGCCCGAGGTCTTCGTGAGCAAGCAAGTTGGATGCACACCCACCAGTTTTCTTTAAGAGCTTTCACATACTCTTAGCTCTAGTGCATCATTTGTATGGCAATCCCTACTCATTCACATTGATATCTATTGATGAGCATCTCCATAGCTCATTGATATGCCTAGTCAATGTGACCATTTTCTCCTTGTTTGCCTTGCAACCTCCACAACACTCCATTCCACTTATAGAGCTAAAACCATGGCTCACGGTCATGTATTGCGTGAGAGTTGAAAAAGTTTGAGAAAGTAAAGGTGTGAAAACAATTACTTGGCCAATACCGAGGTTGTGCATGATTTAAATTCGTTGTGCAAGGATGATAGAGCATAGCCAGACTATATGATTTTGTTGGGATAACTTTCTTCTGGCCTTGTTATTTTGAAAGTTCATGATTACCTTGCTAGTTTGCTTGAAGTATTATTGTCTCCACGTCAATAGCAAACTATCATTTTGAATCTAACAGATCTGAACATTCACGTCACATAAGAGGAGTTACAAAGGACATCTATGCTAGGTAGCATGAAAGAATCAAAAATTCATTCTTTATCACTTCCCTACTCGAGGACGAGCAGGAGTTAAGCTTGGGGATGCTTGATACGTCTCAAACATATCTATAATTTTTGATGGTTTCATGCTGTAATCTTGTCAACTTTGGATGTTTTATATACCTTTTATATCTTTTTTGGGACTAACTTATTAATTCAGTGCCAAGTGTCAGTTCCTGTTTTTTCTGTGTTTTTGACTCTTTTCAGATTTGATTTTGGAACGGAGTCCAAACGGAATAAAATCCCCGAAATGAATTTTTCTAGAACAGAAGAAGATCGGGGGACTTGAGGGCCAAGGCAGGAGGCCCACAGGGGGCCCACAAGCCCTGTAGCCGTAGCCAGGGGGCCCGCGGCTACCAGGCTTGTGGCCCCCCTGGAGCTCCCCTGCCCTAGCTCTTTGGCCTATATATTCCCTAAAATCCCAGAAAAATCAGGGCGTCCACGAAACCACTTTTCCGCCGCCGCAAGCTTCCGTTTCCGCGAGATCTCATGTGGAGACCCTTCCCGGTGCCCTGCCGGAGGGGACTTTGGATCTGGAGGGCTTCTACATCAACATCATTGCCTCTCCAATGACTCGTGAGTAGTCTACTTCGGACCTACGGGTCCATAGTTAGTAGCTAGATGGCTTCTTCTCTCTCTTGGATCTTCAATACAAAGTTCTCCATGATCTTCATGGAGAACTATCTGATGTAATCCTCTTTGGCGGTGTGTTTGTCGAGATCCGATGAATTGTGGATTTGTGATCGGATTATCTATGAATTAATTTTGAGTCTTTGCTGATTTCTTATATGCATGATTTGATATCCTTGTAAGTCTCTCCGAGTCTTGGGTTTTGTTTGGCCAACTAGATCTATGATTCTTGCAATGGGAGAAGTGCTTGGTTTTGGTTTCATACCGTGCGGTGACCTTTCCCAGTGACAGAAGGGGCAGCAAGGCACGCATCATGTTGTTGCCATCAAGGGTAACAAGATGGGCTTTCATCATAGATTTGAGATTGTCCATCTACATCATGTCATCTTGCTTAAGGTGTTACTCTGTGCTTATGAACTCAATACACTAGATGCATGCTGGATAGCAGTCGACGTGTGGAGTAATAGTAGTAGATGCAGAAAGTATCGGTCTACTTGTTTTGGACGTGATGCCTATATGTATGATCATTGCCATAGATAACGTCATGACTTTGCACGGTTCTATCAATTGCTCGACAGTAATTTGTTGACCCACCGTCTACTTGCTTTCATGAGAGAAGCCACTAGTGAACACTACGGCCCCCGTGTCTACTCACAATTATCATCTTCGCTTTTACTTTTACTTTGCTTTGTTTACTTTTTGCTTTCAGTTCTCACTTTGCAAACAATCTATAAGGGATTTACAACCCCTTCATAGCGTTGGGTGCAAGCTCTTTGTGTTTGTGCAGGTACTTGTGACTTGACGCGATCCTCCTACTGGATTGATACCTTGGTTCTCAAACTGAGGGAAATACTTACCGCCGTTGTGCTACATCAACCTTTCCTCTTCAAGGGAACACCAACGCAAGGCTCCAAGGCCGCGGGGGAATACTTTGCATACTTGGCAAGGAAATCCCTATAGGCGTAGCCAGCAGCATCATTCAACTCGTTAAGCAAGTCATTCTGAGCTTTAAGTACTTGTTCTACCTGAGTAGTAACCATAGAGGCATGTTTACTCAGGAGCTTAAGATCATTCACATTTATGTCCACACAAGCACTTAAATGACTAAGCATACGAGCGTTCTGTTCCAAATGTCTGCTAACATAATCATTGAAACTCTGTTGTTTGGCAACAAAGTTATCAAATTCATCCATGCATAAGCTAGCAGGTTTATCAAAAGGAATGTCACTCTCATCAAACCTACGCAGAGAATTTACTTCTACTACCTGTATCGGGTTATCGAGACCATGGATCTCTTCGATAGGTGGTAGATTTTGACATCTTCAGATTTAATGCCTTTCTCTCGCATAGATTTCTTAGCTTCTTGCATATCTTCGGGACTGAGGAATAGAATACCTCTTTTCTTCGGAGTTGGCTTAGGAGGTGGTTTTGGGAATAGTCGAAGCATTCTCATTGCACAAGATGTTATTCAGTAGAATCTCAGCTTGTTCTACAATTCGTTCCCTAAAGACACAACCAGCACAACTCTCTAGGTGGTCTTTGGAAGCATCGATAAGTCCATTATAGAAGATATCAAGTATTTCATTCTTCTCAAGAGGGTGATCAGGCAAAGCATTCAGTAGCTGGATGAGCCTCCCCCAAGCTTGTGGGAGACTCTCTTCCTCAGCTTGAGCAAATTTGTATATTTCCTGCAAGACAGCTTGCTTCTTATGGGCAGGGAAATATTTTTCAGAGAAGTAGTAGACCATATCCTGGGGGATACGCACACAACCAGGAGCAAGAGAAGTGAACCAAGTCTTAGCATCATCCTTTGGCGAGAAACGAAACAACTTGAGGATATAGTAGTGGCGGATCTTTTCCTCACTAGTGAATAGGGTGGCTATATCGTGCAGTTTGGTAAGATGGGCTACAACCGTTTCAGACTCGTAACCGTGAAAGGGATCAGATTCGACCAGAGTGATTAACTCAGGGTCGACAGAGAATTCATAATCCTTATCGGTCACAAAGATAGGCGAAGTAGCAAACTTCGGGTCGTATTTCATCCTAGTGTTCAGAGATTTTTCTTTCCTCTTGAGAAGTAATTTCTCAACATCATAGCTATCCTTACACGCAAGAAAATCCTCAGCTATCTCTCCCTCCATAACATAGCGTTCAGGCACAACGGCCAATTCAGGCATAGTAGCACATTCTACTTCAATAGTATCAGAAGTTTCAGAAGTATCATCACGTCTAGCAGCAACTCTAGCAAGTTGTGCATCAAGAAATGCACCTAGTGGCAAAGCAGTATCAAGCATAGCATCATCAGACATAGTATCAAGCATAGCATCATCAGACATAGTATCAAGCATAGCATCATCAGGCATAGTATCAAGCATAGCATCATCATAAGCATCATGGGCAGCAGAAGTAGCATCATCAAGCACAGTAGTATCAAGCACAGGAGACATATCAAGATTTCTAGCAAGAGGCGATGTCGCAAACTTACTCAAAACTGAAGGTGAATCAAGTGCAGAGCTAGATGGCAGTTCCTTACCTGCCTCGTAGTTGAAGGCAAGATTTCAGTTCTTGGATCTTTCGGATTCCTCATAGTGATAAGCAGACGTCAATCCCAAGTGACTCAGAGAATATAGTTGTGCCTCCCCGGCAACGGTGCCAGAAAAAGGTCTTGATAACCCACAAGTGTAGGGGATCGCAACAGTTTTCGAGGGTAGAGTATTCAACCCAAATTTGTTGGTTCGACTCACGGGAAGCGAAAGAATATTCTCAAGTATTAGCAGCTGAGTTGTCAATTCAACCACACCTGAAAGATTAGTGTCTGCAAGCAAAGTATCAGTAGCAAAGTGGTATGATAGCAACGGTGCCAGAAACAGGTCTATTGACGGCAGACTATTCCTAACTTGTTGTATCAATGGCGCCAGTAAAGTGTTGCAGCAAGCAACAGCAAAGTAGCAAGTAACAGCAGTAGTGATAGTAGTAGCAAGTGACAGCAGTAGTAGCAGAGCAAGTAACAGCAGCAGCAAAGTAACATAGCAAGGACCAGTAGTAAAAGACTCGTAGGCAGTGGATCGGTGATGGATGAGTGTCCCGGATGTGATTCATCATGTAACAGCTATAACACAGAGAGATAAGTAACTAGCTCATGTTCATCAATCTAATGTAGGCATGTATTCCGTATGTAGTCATATGTGCTTAGGGAAAAGAACTTTCATGACATCTATTGTCCATCCCTCCCGTGGTAGCGGGGTCCTAATGGAAACTATGGGATATTAAGGTTCTCCTTTCAATAAAGAACCGGACCAACGAATTAACACGTGGTGAATACATGAACTCCTCATACTATGGTCATCTCTGGGAGTGGTTCCGGCTATTGTCACTCCGGGGTTGCCGGGTTATAACACATACTAGGTGACTACAACTTGCAAGATAGGATCTAAAACACACATATATTGGCGACAACATAATAGGTTCAGATCTGAAATCATGGCACTCGGGCCGTAGTGACAAGCATTAAGCATGGCAAAGTAGTAGCAACATCAATCTAGAACATAGTGGATACTAGGGATCAATCCTCGTCAAAACTAACTCGATTACATGATAGATCTCATCCAACTCATCACCGTCCAGCAAGCCTACGATGAGATTACTCACGAACGGTTAAGAGCGTCATGGAATTGTCGATGGAGGAAGGTTGATGATGACGATGGCGACGATTTCCCCTCTTCGGAGCCCGAAACGGACTCCAGATCTTCCGTCCAGATGAAGAACAGGAGGTGGCGGCGCCTCCGTATCGTAAAACGCGATGAATCTTTTCTCCCTGATTTTTTTCTGGGCGAAACGGAATATATAGAGCTGAGTTTGGGGGCGGTGGAGACACGTGGGCCCCACAAGCCCTCACGGCGTGGCCAGGGGGTGGCCGCGGCCCAAGGGCTTGTGGCCCATTGGCACACCTCCTCTGGTGGATATTTGCGCAGGTATTTTTCATTAATTCTAGAAAAATGCTGTGTAAATTTTCAGGTCATTCCGAGAACTTTTATTTGTGCACAAACACAACACGATGGCAATTCTGCTGAAAACAACGTTAGTCTGGGTTAGTTCCATTCAAATCATGCAAATTAGAGTCCAAAACAAGGGCAAAAGAGTTCGGAAAAGTAGATACGACGGAGACGTATCACCGGCCCATAGAGATAGAACTACGGGTCGATGACCCCTTAGTATCGTTCTCCCTCAGTAGCCCCCGAACTAGCCTTCAATGCTAGCAGCTTCATGCGCCCAATGTCTCCGGCTTGCGGGGCGCGTTCTTCTCCCCATCTATGTTTGGACAACACTAGTTCGCCCACCCATGATTTCCAGACTTATAAGTAGTATGTGTTACTTAGCCTCGAAGGCCAACAGCTCATGTGTGAATAGTGCCTCCGTGTGACAACTTTTAACAAAGAGTCACAACCACTGACCAGTTACGAAAACTTGATTCACGGTTCGAGTCAATTCCTTTATTGGCACGTTCCATCAATATGGAGATCGTGCCCCGTTTTTGAAGGGATGTGGTTCATCATTTGGGCTATCCCACGCACGCATAACGACACAATTATATTGGGAAGTGGCGAGGTATGTGGCGTAGTAAAGGGGCTCTTGATATTACATGTGCTTATAAAAAGGAAAACAACCACCACAACCTGCACACGCTTCTCAGATCTCGCATTGCCATCACCTTCCCAACCTCTTGAGTTGTAGGCGCCCAGATTCATCCTCCCTCCAATCTCCACAAGCCGCTCCCCAGCTTGACCATGGCTAGTTCTGGTTCGAAAGGCAAGTGGGAGTCCTCTTGTGTCATCGACAATAACATGCAGGAGCTGAAGCACGTTGGCTATCTACCGACCAACATAGTTCATCGCGCTCCCGAGAAAGGCCAGGTAATCCCCACGCCAAAGCAAGGCGAGAGGGTGGTGTTCGTCCCCCATTTTGTTCAAGGACATGGCTTCCTGCTCCACCCTTTGTGAGGGGTCTGATGTTCTTCTACAGGTTAGATATTCGTGATCTCACCCCGAACTCTTTCTTGCACATTTCGGCCTTCATCATTATCCGCAAAGCCTTTCTACGGGTCCAGCCACACTTCAGCTTGTGGCTGAAAGTCTTCAATGTTAGGCCGAAAGTAGTAGGCGGCCAGCAGGCGGACTGTGTTTGGGGGAGGGGCGATGATCAGCAAACTCCCCCGGGTAGAGTGGCCGAACGGTTCTTTTATAGATACCGTCAAAATCTGGCAAAGGTAGTGGTTTTACATTATCGAACCATGCGGTGCAGACTATATTGCATTCCCCAAATTCAGGTCCGGACCTCCCACAAGGCAGGTGTTGTAGGTTAGGAACGGGCTCGAGTGGGGGTCAACCATGAAGGTGGAGTCGCTGCAGAGGTTCATCTCCAAGTTGATAGAGAGGGGGCTTGAACTGACCAACGTGGTTCAGATCATGCTTTTCCGTTGCCTCCTACCTTGCCTACAATGCGCCGCTCCGATGTGGTCCTACAAACCCAAAGACCCTGCCATCATGCTTCACTTTTACCGCAGCACACACGACAAATTGTGGAAGGTGTTATTTAAGTCCCAAAATCGCTGGCCAGCTAAGGATGAAGATACTGGCCTTGACGCTGCACACCCTCCTCGAGGGCTATGTCAAAAATTTTCTCTTGTGTTCGGGTGCTACCTTTTAACAAGGCACTTAACCCTTTCTTCCCCACATTCATAGAATTGGCTAGACAACGCTAAACAGATTAATGGCCCGACACCACTGCTAGAAGCCCCCAAGATGGCCTTGCTGACGGAAATGCTGGTCGAGGAGCCGTACACGGTGTCGGAGAAGAAGGAGAAGAAGAAGGATGAGAAGAACGAGCCCCGAGGAGGCCTCCACTCAAGAGTACCTACGGACACTAAGTCCAAGGACACCAAAGCCCCTTGTGCTCTTGAGGAAAGTAGGAACAGGACAGGGAGGAGAGCGACTCCTCCCCGAACAAGAAAGAGGGCAATGTTCAAAGACACCGAGGGGGATTTGCCTCCTTCTGCCCCAAAAAGGCAATGTAGGACCAAGATCGCCCTGTTTGATGATGACCTGGACTCCTCCGAGGAGTCTGATGCTTTCGAAATGGTTCCTCGAAGGAACCCCAGGGTCAAGCCCCCGGTCCAAAGCTATGAATTTGAAGACTCTATCGTTCTTTCATATTGAAGTTTATTACTAATCATATGCATACCTTTCATGTTGTAGCCCACCGCGTGACCATCCCACCGACCACGCCTCGGAGGGGGATTCCCCGCCAACCGAACTGCAGAGAGCGATACCGCATCACACAGTACACCTCCGCAGTTGCCGAGGAGAGTGGGGAGGTGCTATCCTGAAACACCCCTACTGAGGCGAACACGGGGGACGGGGATGATGACATCATGCCCGAGCTTAACACCTCGGTCGACCAGGATGGAGAATTCCTTCTAGCAAACAAAGAGGGGCATCGCGATGAGCCCAAGCTCTCTCAAATGACAGTCCTCGAGACCCCCAGGCCCTCAAAGTTGTCCAATCCGGCTTCCACCAGAGAGGAAACCGAGGTGCCGCCACCAGAGCCATCCATAGCAGAGCGGGCCCAGACCGGGTGGTCAGCCATGATGGAGGAGGCCTTAAATGGTTCCTTCATCGCGGAAGAACACCATGCTCTTCTGGGTGTGGTTTTACAAAGCATCCGGTCCATTGATAGTGGACTGAAGCAGGCTTTCACTGGCCTCCTAACGGGCTTCAAGGTAAATCATGTAATGCCTTTTTACAAAGAGAATTTAATTTATGGGTTTATGCAATCCTCATATATAGTATCCCCCGAGCCCTGTTCGAACTCAAGCGGGGGTCAAATAGCACGGAAAAACACTGATAATAGTAAAAGTGAATCATAGCCCCCGAGACTCTAGCAGAATTAAAGAAATCATGGCAGAGGATCCAAAATCCTATAACTCGAGAGTCTGACATCTATGAGATGTTATGCACGCCTTGTACTCGGCAGCATCCACCAATGTCGTGGAGCTGGCAGATATTAATCGGAAGCTCAAGAGCTCCGAGGAGAAGCTCGACCTTCTCAACAAGCGGTTTGGCAACGCGCAAGGTAAGTCCAAACTGGACATCTCAATACCATTATGTTCCTCATTAAGTGAGGTATTCTATTTTTATCCATAAGTGCGGGGTTCTTATGTTGGGGAACGTTGCATGGGAAACAAAAAATTTCATACGCACACGAAGATCTATCATGGTGATGTCCATCTATGAGAGGAGATTAGATCTACGTACCCTTGTAGATCGCTCAGCGGGAAGCGTTAAGAAACGCAGTTGATGTAGTGGTACGTCTTCACGATCCGTCCCTCGAACCGTCCCACGATCCGTCTCGCGATCCGTCCCATGATCCGTCCCGATCTAGCGCCGAACGGATGGCACCTCCGCCTTCAGCACATGTACAACTCGACGATGATCTCGGGCTTCTTGATCCAGCAACCAAGACGGAGAAGTAGATGAGTTCTCCGGCAGCATGAAGGTGCTCCGGTGGTGGTGATGATCTACTCCTGCAAGGCTCCGCCCGAGCTCACTAGAAAACCGATCTAGAGGTAAAACTATGTAGAATAGGCTAGAGTTGCACGTGGCAAAGTTGTGTCTCAAAAAGCCCAAAACCACCAATATATATAGGAGGAGGGGAGGGGCTAGCCTTGGGGCACAAGGGCCCCAAGGGTGCACCGGCCGCCAGGGAGGAGGAGGACTCCTCCTCCAATTCAGTTTGGGAAGGAGGAGTCCTCATCTTCCTTCCCACCTCCCTCTTTCCTTTTTTTCTTCTTCTTTTCCTTTGGTATTTTTACATGTGGCGCCATAGCCCTCTTGGGCTGACTCCACCAGCCAACTAAGGACTTGGTGCACCACCCTAGGGCCTTGGGCTCACTCCCAGGTGGGTGGGCCCCTCCCGGTAAACACCCGGAACCCATTCAGCACTCCCGGTACACTGCCGGTAATGCCCGAAACTTTCTGGTGATCAAATGAAACCATCCTATATATCAATCATCGTCTCCAGACCATTCCGGAAACCCTCATGACATCCGTGATCTCATCCGGGACTCCGAACAACATTCGGTAACCACACATATAACTCAACTATACAAAAACATCATCGAACCTTAAGTGTGCAGACCCTGCGGGTTCGAGAACTATGTAGACATGACCCGACACACTCCTCGGTCAATATCCAATAGCGGGACCTGGATGCCCATATTGGATCCTACATATTCTCCGAAGATCTTATCGGTTGAACTTCAGTGTCAATGATTCATATAATCCCGTATGTCATTCCCTTTGTCCTTCGGTATGTTACTTGCCTGAGATTCGATCGTTGGTATCCGCGTACCTATTTCAATCTCGTTACCGGCAAGTCTCTTTACTCGTTCCGTAATACAAGATCCCTTGACTTACACTTAGTCACATTGCTTGAAAGGCTTGTGTGTGATGTTGTATTACCGAGTGGGCCCCGAGATACCTCTCCGTCACACGGAGTGACAAATCCCAGTCTTGATCCATACTAACTCAATAGACACCTTCGGAGATACGTGTAGAGCACCTTTATAGTCACCCAGTTATGTTGCGACGTTTGATACACACAAGGTATTCCTCCGTGCCAGTGAGTTATATGATCTCATGGTCATAGGAATAAATACTTGACACGCAGAAAACAATAGCAATAAAATGACACGACCAATATGCTACGTTCATACTTTGGGTCTAGTCCATCACATGATTCTCCTAATGATGTGATCCAGTTATCAAGTGACAACACTTGCACATAGCCAGAAAACCTTGACTATCCTTGATCAACTGACTAGCCAACTGGAGGCTTGCTAGGGACATTGTTTATCTATGTATCTACACATGTATCTATGTTTTCATTGAATACAATTATAGCATGGATAATAAACGATTATCTTGTAACAAGAAATATAATAATAACTATTTATCATTGCCTCTAGGGCTTATTACCAACAGTCTCCCACTTGCACTAGAGTCAATAATCTAGTCCTCACATCGCCATGCGATTTACATTGTAATAAATCTAACACCCATACAGTTCTTGTGTTGATCATGTTTTGCCCGTGGAAGAGGTTTAGTCAACGGGTCTGCTACATTCAGATCCATGTGCACTTTGCAAATATTCACGTCCTCTCCTTCGATGTAGTCGCGGATGAGCTTGAAGCGTCGTTTGATGTGCCTGGTCTTCTTGTGAAACCTTGGTTCCTTTGCTAAGGCAATGGCACCAGTGTTGTCACAGAATAGAGTTATTGAATTTAGTGCGCTCGTCACAACTCCAAGATCCATCATGAACTGCTTCATCCAGACACCCTCCTTTGCTGCCTCTGAGGCATCCATGTACTCCGCTTCACATGTAGAATCTGCTACAACACTTTGCTTGGAACTGCACCAGCTTACCGCACCCCCATTAAGAATAAATACGTATGCGGTTTGCGACTTAGAGTCATCCGGATCGGTGTCAAAGCTTGCGTTGACGTAACCCTTTACGACGAGCTCTTCGTCACCTCCATAAACGAGAAACATTTCCTTAGTCCTTTTCAGGTACTTCAGAATATTCTTGACCGCCATCCAGTGATCCACTCCTGGATTACTCTGAAACGTGCCTGCCATGCTTATGGCAAAGCTGACGTCTGGTCTAGTGCACATCATTGCATACATGATAGAACCTATGGCTGAAGCATAGGGGACGAAACTCATTTTTCTCTATCTTCCGCAGTTGCTGGGCACTGAATCTTACTCAATTTTATAACTTGTAACACTTGCAAGAACCCTTTCTTGGACTCTTCCATTTTGAACTTCTTCAAAACTTTATCAAGGCTTTGTGAAAGTCCTATCAGGCGTCTCGATCTATCCATATAGATATTAATGCCTAGAATGTAAGCAACTTCTCCTAGGTCCTTTATTGAGAAACTTTTATTCAAGTAATCTTTTACACTCTCCAAAAACTCCACGTTGTTTCCAGTCAGCAATATGTCATCCACATATAATATTAGAAACGCCACAGAGCTCCCACTCACTTTCTTGTAAATACAAGATTCTCCAACCACTTGTATAAACCCAAATGCTTTGATCACCTCATCAAGGCGCTTATTCCAACTCTGAGATGCTTGCACCGGTCCATAAATGGATCGCTGGATCTTGCATACTTTGTTAGCATTCTTTGGATCGACAAAACCTTCGGGTTGCATCATATACAACTCTTCCTTAAGAAAACTGTTAATGAACGCCGTTTTGACATGCATCTGCCAGATTTCATAATCGAAAAATGCAGCTATTGCTAACATGATTTAGACGGATTTAAGCATCGCTACCGGTGAGAACGTCTCATCGTAGTCAACTCCTTGAACTTGTGAAAAACCTTTTGCCACAAGTCGAGCTTTATAAACGGTCAGATTACCGTCTGCGTTCGTCTTCTTCTTAAAGATCCATTTGTTCTGAATTGCCTTGCGGCCTTCAGGTAATACTTCCAAAGTCCACACTTTGTTTTCATACATAGATCCTATCTCGGACTTCATGGCCTCCAACCATTTGTTGGAATCCGGGCCCACCATTGCTTCTTCATAATTCGCAGGTTCATTGTTGTCTAACAACATGATTGATAAGACAGTATTACCGTACCACTCAGGAGTAGTACGTGATCTTGTCGACCTGCGAGTTCCGATAGGAACTTGATCCGAAGTTTCATGATCATCATCATTAATTCCTCCTCAACCGGTGTCACAATGACAAGGGTTTCCCCTTTCCCCGCGCCACCATCTAGAGGGGTTAGATATTCGACAACCTCATCAAGTTCTATCTTCCTCCCACTCAATTCTTTCGAGAGAAACTCCTTCTCAAGAAAAGCTCCATTTTTAGCAACAAACACTTCGCCCTCGGATTTGAGATAGAAGGTGTACCCAACTGTCTCCTTTGGGTAACCTATGAAGACGCACTTTTCCACTTTGGGTTACAGCTTTTCAGGCTGAAGCTTTTTGACATAAGCATCACATCCCCAAACTTTAAGAAACGACAATTTCGGTCTTTTGCCATACCACAGTTCGTATGGTGTCGTCTCAACGTATTTTGATGGTGCCCTATTTAAAGTGAATGCAGCTGTCTCTAATGCATAACCCCAAAACGATAACGGCAAATCGGTAAGAGACATTAGAGATCGCACCATTTCTAACAAAGTACGATTACGACGTTCGGACACACCATTACGCTGTGGTGTTCCAGGAGGTGTCAACTGTGAAACAATTCCACATTGTCTTAAGTGAGCACCAAACTCGAAACTCAGATATTCACCCCCACGATCAGAACGTAGGAACTTGATCTTCTTGTTACGATGATTTTCAACTTCACTCTGAAATGGCTTGAACTTCTCAAACGTTTCAGACTTGTGCTTCATCAAGTAGATATATCCATACCTACTCAAATCGTCAGTGAAGGTGTGAAAATAACGATATCCGCCGCACGCCTCCACACTCATCGGACCGCACACATCAGTATGTATGATTTCCAACAAGTCACTTGCATGCTTCATTGTTCCAGAGAACGGAGTCTTAGTCATCTTGCCCATGAGGCATGGTTCGCACGTGTCAAGTGATTCAAAATCAAGTGACTCCAAAAGTCCATCGGAATGGAGTTTCTTCATGCGTTTTAGACCAATATGACCTAAGCGGCACTGCCACAAAAACATGGCGCTATCATTGTTAACTCTACATCTTTTGGTCTGAGTGTTATGTATATGTGTATCATCGCTATCAAGATTCAATATGAACAATCCTCTAACATTGGGTGCATGACCATAAAAGATATTACTCATAGAAATAGAACAACCATTATTCTCTGACTTAAACGAGCAACCGTCTCACAATAAACAAGATCCAGATATAATGTTCATGCTTAATGCATGCACTAAATAACAATTATTTAAGTTCATAACTAATCCTGATGGTAACTGAAGTGAAACTGTGCCGACGGCGATTGCATCAACCTTGGAACCATTTCCCACGTGCATCATCACTTCATCCTTCGCCAGCCTTCATTTATTCCGCAGTTCCTGTTTCGAGTTGCAAATATGAGCAACAGAACCGGTATCGAATACCCACGCACTACTACGAGCGTTGGTTAAGTACACATCAATAACATGTATATCGAATATACCTGATTTTTCCTTGGCCGCCTTCTTATCATCCAAATACTTGGGGCAGTTGCGCTTCCAGTGACCCAGTCCCTTGCAATAATAACACTCTGTTTCAGGCTTAGGCCCAGCCTTGGGTTTCTTCGTCGGATTGGCCACGGGCTTGCCGCTCTTCGTGGAGTTACCCTTCTTGCCTTTGTCGTTTCTCTTGAAACTAGTTGTCTTATTGACCATCAATACTTGATTCTCTTTCCGGAGTTCTGACTCTGCGACTTTTAGCATCTCGAATAACTCGCCGGGTGACTTGTTCATCCCTTGCATGTTATAGTTCAACACAAAGCTCTTGTAGCTTGGTGGCAGTGATTGAAGAATTCTGTCAGTGATAGCTTGTTGCGAGAGTTCAATCCCTAGCTTAGCTAGACGGTTTGAGTACCCAGACATTTTGAGCACATGTTTACTGACAGACGAATTCTCCTCCATTTTGCAAGCATAGAATTTATCGGAGGTTTCATACCTCTCGATCCAGGCGTTCTTCTGAAAGATAAACTTCAACTCCTGGAACATCTCATATGCTCCATGATGCTCAAAGCAACGTTGAAGTCCCGACTCTAAGCCATACAAGACTGCACATTGAACTACTGAGTAGTCCTCCTTACGTGTTAACCAAGCGTTCTTAACATCTTGGCCAGCCGTAGCAGGTGGTTCATCTCCTAGCGCAACATTAAGGACATAATCCTTCTTCCCAGCATGTAGGAGCAACTTAAGATTACGAGCCCAGTCTACAAAGTTGCTTCCATCATCTTTCAACTTAGCGTTCTCTAGGAACGTATTAAAATTCAGGGTGACTATCGCGTGAGCCATTGATCTACAACACAAATTTTGCAAAGTGGACTTAGACTATGTTTAAGATAATTAGAGTTCAACTAATCAAATTACTGATAAACTCCCACTCAAAAAGTACATCTCTCTAGTCATTTGAGTGGTACATGATCCAAATTCACTAACTCAAGTCCGATCATCACGTGAGTTGAGAATAGTTTCAGTGGTAAGCATCTCTATGCTAATCATATCAACTATACGATTCATGCTCGACCTTTCGGTCTCATGTGTTCCAAGGCCATGTCTGCACATGCTAGGCTCGTCAAGTTTAACCTGAGTGTTCCGCGTGTGCAACTGTTTTGCACCCGTTGTATGTGAAAGTTGAGTCTATCACACCCGATCACCACGTGGTGTCTCGAAACGACGAACTGTCGCAACGGTGCACAGTCGGGGAGAACACAATTTCATCTTGAAATTTTAGTGAGAGATCACCTTATAATTCTACCGTCGTTCTAAGCAAAATAAGGTGCATAAAAGAATTAACATCACATGCAATTCATAAGTGACATGATATGGCCATCATATCGTGCTTCTTGATCTCCATCACTTAAGCACCGACATGATCTTCTTGTCACCGGCGCCATGCCATGATCTCCATCAACGTGTCGCCATCAAGGTTGTCGTGCTATCTATGCTATTACTACTAAAGTTACAACCTAGCAATATAGTAAACGCATCTGCAAACACAAACGTTAGTTTAAAGATAACCCTATGGCTCCTGTCGGTTGCCGTAGCATCGACGTGCAAGTCGATATTAACTATTACAACATGATCATCTCATACATCCAATATATCACATCACGTCATTGTCCATATCATATCACAAGCATACCCTGCAAAAACAAGTTAGACGTCCTCTAATTTGTTGTTGCAGGTTTTACGTGGCTGCTATGGGTATCTAGTATGATCGCATCTTACTTACGCAAAAACTTGTTGCATGTTTTACGTGGCTGCTATGGGTATCTAGTATGATCGCATCTTACTTACGCAAAAACCACAACGGAGATGTGCAAATTGCTATTTAACCTCTCTCCAAGGACCGCCTCGGTCAAAACCAATTCAACTAAAGTTGAAGAAACAGGCACCCGCCAGTCATCTTTATGCAATGAGGTTGCATGTCAGTCGATAAAACCAGTCTCTCGTAAGCGTACGAGTTATGTCGGTCCGGGCCGCTTCAATCCAACAATACCGCTGAATCGAGAAAAGACTGAGGAGGGCAGCAAACCGAACATCATCATCCACAAAACCTTTTGTGTTCTACTCGAGATAACATCTACGCATGAACCTAGCTCATGATGCCACTGCTGGCGAACGTTGCATGGGAAACAAAAAAAATTCCTACGCACACGAAGACCTATCATGGTGATGTCCATCTACGAGAGGAGATTAGATCTACGTACCCTTGTAGACCGCTCATCGGGAAGCGTTAAGAAACGCAGTAGATGTAGTGGTACGTATTCACGATCCGTCCCTCGAACCGACTCGCAATCCGATACATGATCCGTCCCGATCTAGCGCCGAACGGACGACACCTCCGCATTCAGCACACGTACAACTCGACGATGATCTCGGCCTTCTTGATCCAGCAAGCAAGACGGATAAGTAGATGAGTTCTCCGACAGCGTGACGGTGCTCCGCTGGTGGTGATGATCTACTCCTGTAGGGCTCCGCCCGAGCTCCGCAGAAAATCGATCTAGAGGTAAAACTATGTGGAATAGGCTAGAGTTGCACGTGGCAAAGTTGTGTCTCAAAAATCCCTAAACCACCAATATATAAAGGAGGAGGGGGGGGGCTAACCTTGGGGCACAAGGGCCCCAAGGGTGCGCCGGCCGCCAGGGAGGAGGAAGACTCCTCCTCCAATTCGGTTTGGGAAGGAGGAGTCCTCCTCTTCCTTCCCACCTCCCTCTTTCCTTTTTTCTTCTTCTTTTCCTTTGGTATTTTTACATGTGGCGCCATAGACCTCTTGGGATGACTCCACCAGCCCACTAAGGACTTGGTGCGCCACCCTAGGGACTTGGGCTCACTCCCGGGTGGGTGGGCCCCACCCGGTAAACACCCGGAACCCATTCGTCACTCCCGGTACACTGCCGGTAATACGTGAAACTTTCCAGTAACCAAATGAAACCATCCTATATATCAATCTTCGTTTCCGGACCATTCTGGAACCCTCGTGATGTAAGTGATATCATCTCGGACTCCGAACAACATTCGGTAACCACACATATAACTCAACTATACTAAAACATCATTGAAGCTTAAGTGTGCAGACCCTGCGGGTTCGAGAACTATGTAGACATGACCCGAGACACTCCTCGGTCAATATCCAATAGCGGGACCTGGATGCCCATATTGGATCCTACATATTCTCCGGAGACCTTATCAGTTGAACCTCAGTGTCAAGGATTCATATAATCCCGTACGTCATTCCCTTTGTCCTTCGGTATGTTACTTGCCCGAGATTTGATCGTCGGTATCCGCATACCTATTTCAATCTCGTTACCGGCAAGTCTCTTTACTCGTTCCATAATACAAGATCCCGTGACTTACACTTAGTCACATTGCTTGCAAGGCTTGTGTGTGATGTTGTATTACCGAGTGGGCCCCGAGATACCTCTCCGTCACACGGAGTGACGAATCCTAGTCTTGATCCATTCTAACTCAACGGACACCTTCGGAGATACCTGTAGAGCACCTTTATAGTCACCGAGTTACGTTGCGACGTTTGATACACACAAAGTATTCCTCCGGTGCGAGTGAGTTATATGATCTCATGGTCATAGGAATAAATACTTGACACGCAGAAAACAATAGCAATAAAATGACACGATCAATATGCTACGTTCATAGTTTGGGTCTAGTCCATCACATGATTCTCCTAATGATGTGATCTAGTTATCAAGTGACAACACTTGCACATAGCCAGAAAACCATGACTATCCTTAATCAACTGGCTAGCCAACTAGAGGCTTGCTTGGGACATTGTTTTGTCTATGTATCCACACATGTATCTATGTTTTCATTCAATACAATTATAAAATTGATAATAAATGATTATCTTGTAACAGGAAATACAATAATAACTATTTATCATTGCCTCTAGGGCATATTTCCAACAGCTTATTGTGACTACAGTTGTCACCGCGAAGGTTAAGAACCTCAAGGCCAAGGTGAAGAAAGCGAGGTATGGGGCAGCCGAACAGAAGTTGGCGGCCGAACAAGCGACCACAAAATAGTCGTCGATAAAGGCCGCCAGTGATAAGCACGAGGCCAAGGTGGCCGAGGTGCATCACGAGCTTAAGGATGATGTCACTAAATGTGAGGCCCTTGAGAAAAAGAATAAGGATCAAGCCTCCAAGCTGACCTCGTTGTCCTCGGCGATCCAGGAAGCACTGGTGGAGGTGCAAGGCTACAAGTAGGAGGTCCACCAAGCCAAGCTTATTGCGGATGGTAAGAGATATTTGCTGCAATGTGTCTTTGATGTTAACAGGTTCTCGTTTCTCACACGTGTGTGGCGTTCCAGATGCACTTTTGCGGATCTTTCCGACGAGTGCAACGGATGCAGCGAGGCACTTCGCGTCCCGGGAGGGGGATGCCAAGCTGAAGCTATTCTGGGCACAATTTCAAGCCCCCGAGCATCCTCTCCTCCTCACTGATGAGATTAAAGAGGTGATGGAGTTACATTGGATGATAGAGCCGGCCATGAAGGACCTCTGCATCTGGCTATGACATGTAGAGCTGCTCTCGAGTAGTTACTTCGGCTTGGTGCGGAGGTTATGCGACGCCACACCCCGGATTGATGTCCTGAATCATTATCTATGCATCGAGGGAGCTCGGATGGCCTTTGCCAAGACCATGGTGCACTGGTCAAAGATCAAGTCGACCGAGATGGCCACCGGACCCCCACCTCCTCGGAAGGAGCATATGCACCCCGACCAGTACTTCCCCATCGTAATGGATGGTGCTCGGGCGATAGAAGCCTTGTGCCCGAAGGATGTAATTTATGAGTGAACGTACTATCATGTATTGTATAACTGTTAAACTTAGGTGTGTTTATGATGCCCTTGTTCTCCATGGTATATCATGCTTTATTTTGTTTATTTTGACTCGTGTGTGGCTATTTTAATATGAAAGTTACCAGTCGTCGGTTTGAGCCCCCTTGTAGATGATACAAGAGGTGTTTCGAGCTCCGCACTGTAACCCTTAGCCGACATCTCGGTGTCCGGAGGTGGTAGTGTGGAAGGGAAATGAGGCAATTAGACTATGTGGCTTTAGTGCTTTCACTTAGCCATAGGAGCTTGATTGCGGGGACTAGTTACTAGCCCCCAGTGTTTTGTGATGTTAGGACAAGCCGAGGTTGAAACCATTATCACTTGGTTTGTGTAAGTACAAACCCTTAGTGTAACACGGCGCAACCTCCATCGACTTTTAGTTTAACACTTGTCACCGGATCGCTGACCGGTTCTCCCTTATTATGACAGTCGTTTTGAGCTTTCTCCACTGAGGTACTTAACCAAGTGAGCTAGAAGTACAATCACAGTGGTTATCCCTTTACCCTCCAAGCCAAACATGGGGAATATAAGAGGGTAAAGACAAGAGTCGGGCAACCCAACTATTGACCCAAGACATAATTCAGAACCAATTCATATAATGCAATATCTGTGACGCCGAGCACATAAGATAAAAAATAGTGCCGGAATGATGCTTGGAGCGAGTTTTATAGTCGAGCCCCCGGTCGATAAGCCGGCCGCGTCTAAAGAAAACATGTATCGAACTAGCTTTGTCTCGGTGCCGAAGAGCAGAAAAAGGGTTATGCAACATAAACCTGCAATGGGACCATAAAAATTGGTATTCATTTCCAATGAACTCGTGATGTCTATCCGAACAATCCGAACTATCAAAGCAATTGTTACAGATACTTTATTGAAAATGAACTTACATAGGAAAGGTTTACACATGACCTGTATGAGTGGTTTGACGTCCCAACTGTGCCCTGCTGCACGTCTGCGCCTTTGCTCTTGAGATAGTGATCGGCGAGTGCATCTTCGAGAGAGGGTCTTGAGAGTTCGTCGTAGTATGTTAGCTTGATGTTGGGGTAGGTCCTAGATGGTACCTATTTTTGTCCGAAGACATGTTTGACCATAGCTCGGTCAAACCAAACACTTGGTCCTTGTGTAGTCGGTCCCCACAGTTGTCCATGGTATTTTGAGCCCGAAATTGTGCCTCCGAGGCACATACTTTGTGGCTAGCGAGGCCAAGTTGTGGGGAGCTTGTTCCTATTTATGTTGAGCATGGGAATGCTTTGGGATGTGTAGTAGGGATCACGCTCGTTTGTTCGCCTCTTGTGCCTTGACGACGGATTGGGACTTTGGCGCCTCATTGCCGATCTGGACTTTGGCTGCAAGAGCCGTTGTGTGCTCCTCGGTTCAGAGTGAGCGCTCAATGTTTCCATTGACGGTAATGACACCCTTGGGTCTGGGCATCTTAAGCTTCAGATATGCGTAATGAGGGGCGGCGTTGAAGCGAGTGAACACTGCACGACTGAGAAGTGTGTGATAGCCAATGCGGAAAGGGACGATATTGAAGATCAAGTCTTTGCTGCAAAAGTTGTCGGGTGAGCCGAACACTACTTCCAAAGTTACGGTACCCGTGTAGCAGGCTTTGACACATGGGACTACGCCTATAAAGGTGGTGTTTTCTGGGCATGAAGGATCAATAACCATTTTCTTACTATATCTGAGTAAATCAGATTGAAGCTACTGCATCCGTCCATGAGGACTCTAGTTAGGTGGTACCCATCGATAATGGGGTCAAGTACCAGGTCCGCAGACCCTCCATTATAGATACTTGTCGGGTGGTCCCTACGGTCGAAGGTGATTGGGCATGCCGACCATGGGTTGAACTTCCTGGCGACAGGATCTATGGCATAGACGTCCTAAAGCGGACGCTTCCTCTCGTTCTTTGGTATGTGTGTGAGATAGATCATGTTCACAGTTTTTACCTCAGAAGGGAATTGTTTCTGGTGTCCATTGTTCAGCCTGTGAGGCTCGTCATCGTCCTTGAAATTTGGTCTCTTGCCCTGCTCCTCGACTGTGAGTTTGCCCACCTGTTTGATCACCCAACAGTTATGATTGGTGTGGGTGGCGGGCTTCTTTGAGGTGTCGTGGATCTGGCAGGGCCTATCCATGATTTTGTCGAGCGCAGTAGTTCCGTCCCGATTCCCTTTAGAGGGCTTCTTCCGTGGTCCTGACTTTGAATTGCTCAATCCGGCATTTACTGCCATATCCTCGGCGTCACCGCCATTGTGTCGACGCTTGTTCTTATTGTTGGGGAACGTCGCATGGGAAACAAAAAATTTCCTACGCGCACGAAGACCTATCATGGTGACGTCCATCTACGAGAGGGGATGAGTGATCTACGTACCCTTGTAGATTGTACAGCAGAAGCGTTAGTGAACGCGGTTGATGTAGTGGAACGTCCTCACGTCCCTCGATCCGCCCCGCGAACAATCCCGCGATCAGTCCCACGATCTAGTACCGAACGGACGGCACCTCCGCGTTCAGCACACGTACAGCTCGACGATGATCTCGGCCTTCTTGATCCAGCAAGAGAGACGGAGAGGTAGAAGAGTTCTCCGGCAGCGTAACGGCGCTCCGGAGGTTGGTGATGACCTTGTCTCAGCAGGGCTCCGCCCGAGCTCCGCAGAAACGCGATCTAGAGGAAAAACCGTGGAGGTATGTGGTCGGGCTGCCGTGGAAAAGTCGTCTCAAATCAGCCCTAAAACCTCTGTATATATAGGTGGGAGGGAGGGGGCCTTGCCTTGGGGCTCAAGGAGCCCCAAGGGGGTCGGCCGAGTCCAAGGGGGAGGACTCTCCCCCCCCCCCCAAACCGAGTTGGACTAGGTTTGGTGGGAGGGAGTCCCCCTTCCTTCCCACCTCCTCCCTTTTTTTTCTTTCTCTCTTGATTTTCTTCTCCTTGGCACATAGGGCACTTGTGGGCTGTCCCACCAGCCCACTAAGGGCTGGTGTGTCTCCCCCAAGGCCTATGGGCTTCCCCGGGGTGGGTTCCCCCCCGGTGAACTCCCGGAACCCATTCGTCATTCCCGGTACATTCCCGGTAACTCCGAAAACCTTCCGGTAATCAAATGAGGTCATCCTATATATCAATCTTCATTTCCGGACCATTCCGGAAACCCTCGTGACGTCCGTGATCTCATCCGGGACTCCGAACAACATTCGGTAACCAACCATATAACTCATATACGCATAAAACAACGTCGAACCTTAAGTGTGCAGACCCTGCGGGTTCGAGAACTATGTAGACATGACCCGAGAGACTCCTCGGTCAATATCCAATAGCGGGACCTGGATGCCCATATTGGATCCTACATATTCTACGAAGATCTTATCGTTTGAACCTCAGTGCCAAGGATTCATATAATCCCGTATGTCATTCCCTTTGTCCTTCGGTATGTTACTTGCCCGAGATTCGATCGTCAGTATCCGCATACCTATTTCAATCTCGTTTACCGTCAAGTCTCTTTACTCGTTCCGTAATACAATATCCCGCAACTTACACTAAGTTACATTGCTTGCAAGGCTTGTGTGTGATGTTGTATTACCGAGTGGGCCCCGAGATACCTCTCCGTCACACGGAGTGACAAATCCCAGTCTCGATCCATACTAACTCAACGAACACCTTCGGAGATACCTGTAGAGCATCTTTATAGTCACCCAGTTACGTTGCGACGTTTGATACACACAAAGCATTCCTCCGGTGTCCGTGAGTTATATGATCTCATGGTCATAGGAACAAATACTTGACACGCAGAAAACAGTAGCAACAAAATGACACGATCAACATGCTACGTCTATTAGTTTGGGTCTAGTCCATCACATGATTCTCCTAATGATGTGATCCCATTATCAAGTGACAACACTTGCTTATGGCCAGGAAACCTTGACCATCTTTGATCAACGAGCTAGTCAACTAGAGGCTTACTAGGGACCGTGTTTCGTCTATGTATCCACACAAGTATTGTGTTTCCAATCAATACAATTATAGCATGGATAATAAACGATTATCATGAACCAAGAAATATAATAATAACTAATTTATTATTGCCTCTAGGGCAGATTTCCAACAGTCTCCCACTTGCACTAGAGTCAATAATCTAGTTCACATCACCATGTGATTCCAACGAATCCAACACCCATATAGTTATGGGGTCTGATCACGTCTTGCTCGTTAGAGAGGTTTTAGTCAACGGTTCTGAAACTTTCAGATCCGTGCGTTCTTTACAAATCTTTATGTCATCTTATAGATGCTGCTACTACGTGCTATTCGGAAATGCTCCAAATATCTACTCTACTATATGAATCCGTTTCACTACTCATAGTTATTCGGATCAGTGTCAAAGCTTGCATCGACGTAACCCTTTACGACGAACTCTTTAACCACCTCCATAATCGAGAAAAATTCCTTAGTCCATTTGTTACTAAGGATAAATTTTGACCGCTGCTAGTGATTCAATCATGGATCACTCTCTGTACCTCTCAACAGACTTTGAGTCAAGGCACACATCAGGTGCGGTACATAGCATGGCATACTTTAGATTCTACGGCTAAGGCATAGAAGACGACCTTCGTCTATTCTCTTTATTCTGCCGTGGTCGGGTTTTGAGTCTTACTCAAATTCACACCTTACAACGCAACCAAGAACTCCTTCTTTACTAATCTATTTTGAACTCCTTCAAAAACTTGTCAAGGCATGCATCTTGTTGAAACTTCTATTAAGCGCTTTCGATCTATCTCCATAGATTTCTGATGCTCAACGTTTAAGTAGCGCAATCTAGGTATTCCTTTGAAAAACTCCTTTCAAACAACCTTGTATGCTTTACAGAAATTCTACATTACTTTTGATCCACAATATGTCAACCACATATACTTATCAGAAATTCTATAGTGCTCCCACTCACTTCTTTGGAAATACAAGTTTCTCATAAACCTTGTACAAACCCAAAATCTTTGATCATCTCATCAAAATATATATATTCCAACTCCGAGATGCTTGCACCAGTCCATTGAAGGATCGCTGGAGCTTGCATACTTGCTAGTATCTTTAGGATCGACAAAACCTTCTGGTTGTATCACATACAATGTTTGCTCAAGGAAACCGTTGAGAAAACAATGTTTTGACATCCTACGTGCAATATTTCATAAATAATGCATCAACAACTAACATAATTCTAACAGACCTTTAGCATCGCTACGAGTGAGAAAGTCTCATCATAGTCAACTGTTTGATCTTGTCGAAAACATCTTTGCGACAAGTCGAGCTTTTCTTAATAGTGACTTATCACCATCATCGTCTGTCTTCTTTCAAAAATCCATCTTTACTCAATAGTCTTATGACCATCAAGTAGTTCTTCCAAAGCCTACACTTTGTTTTCATACATGGATGCTCTCTCGGATTTCATGGCTTCCAGCCATTTGTCGGAATCTGGGCCCACCATCGCTTTCTCCATAACTCGTAGGTTCACTGTTGCTGAACAACATGACCTCCAAGATAGGGTTACCGTACTACTCTGCAGCAGTACGCGACCTTGTCGACCTACGAGGTTTGTAGTAACTTGATTCGAAGCTCAATGATCACCATCATCAGCTTCCACTTCAACTGGTGTAGGCGCCACAGGAACAACTTCCTGCGCCCTGCTACACACTGGTTGAAGTGATGGTTCAATAACCTCATCAAGTTCTACTACCCTCCCACTCAATTCTTTCGAGAGAAACCTTTCCTCGAGAAAGGATCCGTTTCTAGAAACAAACACTTTGCTTTCGGATCTGAGATAGGAGATGTACCCAACTGTTTTGGATACCCTATGAAGAAGCATTTATCCGCTTTGGGTTCGAGCTTATCAGACTGAAACTTTTTCACATAAGTGTCGAAACCCCAAACTTTCAAGAAACGACAGTTTAGATTTCTCTAAACCTCAGTCTATACTGTGTCATCTCAACGGAAATACGCGGTGCCCTATTTAAAGTGAGTGCGGTTGTCTCTAATGCATAACCCATAAACGATAGTGGTAATTCGATAAGAGACATCATAGTATGCACCATACCAAATAGTGCGTGGCTATGACGTTCAGACACATCATCACACTATGATGTTCCAGGTGGCATGAACTGCGAAACAATTTCCACATTGTCTTAACTGCGTACCAAAACTCGTAACTCAGATATTCATTTCTATGATCATATCGTAGACAGTTTATCCTCTTGTTACGACGAACTTCACTCTGAAACGGATTTGAACTTTTCAACATTTCGGACTTGTGATTCATTAAGTAAATACTCCTGTATCTACTCAAATCGTCAGTGAAGTAAGAACATAATGATATCCACTACGTGCCTCAGTACCCATTGGACTGCATACATCAAAATGTATCACTTCCAACAAGTTACTATCTTATTTCATCTCAATGAAAACAAGGCCTTGCTCATGTGGTATGGTTTGCATGTCACTAGTGATTCGAAATCAGGTGAGTACAAAGATCCATCAGCATGGAGCCTCTTCATGCAATTTATACTAACATGACTCAAGCGGCAGTGCCACAAGTAAGTGGTACTATCATCATTAACACGTATCTTTTGGCACCAATATCATGAACATGTGTAACACTACGATCGAGATTCAATAAACCATTGAAGGTGAATATTCAAGAAAATAGAGTAACCGTTATTCTGCTAAAATGAATAATCGTATTGCAATAAACACGATCCAATCATGTTCATGCTTAACGCAAGCACCAAATAACAATTATTTAGGTTTAACACCAATCCCGATGGTAGAGGGAGCGTGCGACGTTTGATCATATCAACCTTGGAAACACTTCCAACACGTATCGTCACCTCGCCTTTAGCTAGTCTCCGTTTATGCCGTAGCTTTCATTTCGTGTTACTAATCACTTAGCAACCGAACCGGTATCCAATACCCTCATGCTACTAGGAGTACTAGTAAAGTACACATCAACATCATGTATATCAAATACACTTCTTTCGACTTTCGCCAGCCTTCTTATCTACCAAGTATCTAGAGTTGCTCTGCCTCAGTGACTGTTCCCCTCATTACAGAAGCACTTAGTCTCGGGTTTGGGTTTAATCTTGGGTCTCTTCATTAGTGCAGCAACTGTTTTGCCGTTTCACGAAGTATCCCTTCTAGCCCTTGCCTTTCTTGAAACTTAGTGGTTTTACAAACCATCAACTATTGACGCTCTTTCTTGATTTCTACTTTCGCAGTGCCAAACATCGCGAATCGCTCAAGGATCATTGTATCTATCCTTGATATGTTATAGTTCATCACGAAGCTCTCACAGCTTGGTGGCAGTGACTTTGGAGAACCATCACTATCTCATCTGGAAGATTAACTCCCACTTGATTCAAGTGATTGTCGTACTCAGACAATCTGAGCACACGCTCAACGATTGAGCTTTTCTCCTTTACTTTGTGGACAAAGAATCTTGTTGGAGGTCTCGTACCTCTTAACAAGGGCACAAGCATGAAATCACAATTTCATCTCTTTAGAACATCACTTATGTTCCGTGACGTTTTACAACGTTTTCGGCGCCTTGCTTCTAAGCCATTAAGTATTTTGCACTGAACTATCGTGTAGTCATCAGAAACGTGTATGTCGGATGTTCATAGCACCCACAGATGACGCTCGAGGTGCAGCACACCGAGTGGTGCATTGAGGACATAAGCCTTCTGCGTAGCAACGAGGATAATCCTCGGTTTTACAGACTCAGTCTGCAAAGTTTGCTACTATCAATTTTCAACTAAATTTTCTCTAGGAACATATAAAAACAGTAGAGCTATAGCGCAAGCTACATCGTAATTAGCAAAGACCATTAGACTATGTTCATGACAATTAGTTCAATTAATCATATTACTTAAGAACTCCCACTCAAAAGTACATCTCTCTAGTCATTTGAGTGGTACATGATCCAAATCCACTATCTCAAGTCCGATCATCACGTGAGTCGAGAATAGTTTCAGTGGTAAGCATCTCTATGCTAATCATATCAACTATACGATTCATGCTCGACCTTTCGGTCTCATGTGTTCCGAGGCCATGTCTGCACATGCTAGGCTCGTCAAGCTTAACCCGAGTGTTCCGCGTGCGCAACTGTTTTGCACCCGTCGTATGTGAACGTTGAGTCTATCACACCCGATCATCACGTGGTGTATCAAAACGACGAACTGTAGCAACGGTGCACAGTCGGGGAGAACACAATTTCGTCTTGAAATTTTAGTGAGAGATCACCTCATAATGCTACCGTCGTTCTAAGCAAAACAAGGTGCATAAAAGGATTAACATCACATGCAATTCATAAGTGACATGATATGGCCATCATCACGTGCTTCTTGATCTCCATCACCAAAGCACCGGCACGATCTTCTTGTCACCGGCGCCACACCATGATCATCCATCAACGTGTTGCCATCGGGGTTGTCGTGCTACTTATGCTATTATTACTAAAGCTACATCCTAGCAAAATAGTAAACGCATCTGCAAGCACAAACGTTAGTATAAAGACAACCCTATGGCTCCTGCCGGTTGCCGTACCATCGACGTGCAAGTCGATGTTTCTATTACAACATGATCATCTCATACATCCAATATATCACATCACGTCGTTGGCCATATCACATCACAAGCATACCCTGCAAAAACAAGTTAGACGTCCTCTAATTTTGTTGTTGCATGTTTTACGTGGTGACCAAGGGCATCTAGTAGGATCGCATCTTACTTACGCAAACACCACAACGGAGATATATGAGTTGCTATTTAACCTCATCCAAGGACCTCCTCGGTCAAATCCGATTCAACTAAAGTTGGAGAAACCGTCACTTGCCAGTCATCTTTGAGCAAAGGGGGTTACTCGTAACGATGAAACCAGTCTCTCGTAAGCGTACGAGTAATGTCGGTCCAAACCGCTTCAATCCAATAATACCGCGGAATCAAGAAAAGACTAAGGAGGGAAGCAAAACGCACATCACCGCCCACAAAAACTTTTGTGTTCTACTCGAGAAGACATCTACGCATGAACCTAGCTCTGATACCACTGTTGGGGAACGTCGCATGGGAAACAAAAATTTTCCTACGCGCACGAAGACCTATCATGGTGACGTCCATCTACGAGAGGGGATGAGTGATCTACGTACCCTTGTAGATCGTACAGGAGAAGCGTTAGTGAACGCGGTTGATGTAGTGGAACGTCCTCACGTCCCTCGATCCGCCCCGCGAACAATCTCGCGATCAGTCCCACGATCTAGTACCGAACGGACGACACCTCCGCGTTCAGCACACGTACAGCTCGACGATGATCTCGGCCTTCTTGATCCAGCAAGAGAGACGGAGAGGTAGAAGATTGCTCCGGCAGCGTGACGGCGCTCCGGAGGTTGGTGATGATCTTGTCTCAGCAGGGCTCCGCCCGAGCTCCGCAGAAACGCGATCTAGAGGAAAAACCGTGGAGGTATGTGGTCGGGCTGCCGTGGAAAAGTCGTCTCAAATCAGCCCTAAAACCTCCGTATATATAGGTGGGAGGGAGGGGGCCTTGCCTTGGGGCTCAAGGAGCCCCAAGGGGGTCGGCCGAGTCCAAGGGGGAGGACTCTCCCCCCCAACCGAGTTGGACTAGGTTTGGTGGGAGGGAGTCCCCCTTCCTTCCCACCTCCTCCTTTTTTTTTCTTTCTCTCTTGATTTTCTTCTCCTTGGCGCATAGGGCACTTGTGGGCTGTCCCACCAGCCCACTAAGGGCTGGTGTGTCTCCCCCAAGGCCTATGGGCTTCCCCGGGGTGGGTTGCCCCCCCGGTGAACTCCCGGAACCCATTCGTCATTCCCGGTACATTCCCGGTAACTCCGAAAACCTTCCGGTAATCAAATGAGGTCATCCCATATATCAATCTTTGTTTCCGGACCATTCCGGAAACCCTCGTGACGTCCGTGATCTCATCCGGGACTCCGCACAACATTCGGTAACCAACCATATAACTCATATACGCATAAAACAACGTCGAACCTTAAGTGTGCAGACCCTGCGGGTTCGAGAACTATGTAGACATGACCCGAGAGACTCCTCGGTCAATATCCAATAGCGGGACCTGGATGCCCATATTGGATCCTACATATTCTACGAAGATCTTATCGTTTGAACCTCAGTGCCAAGGATTCATATAATCCCGTATGTCATTCCCTTTGTCCTTCGGTATGTTACTTGCCCGAGATTCGATCGTCAGTATCTGCATACCTGTTTCAATCTCGTTTACCGGCAAGTCTCTTTACTCGTTCCGTAATACAAGATCCCGCAACTTACACTAAGTTACATTGCTTGCAAGGCTTGTGTGTGATGTTGTATTACTGAGTGGGCCCCGAGATACCTCTCCGTCACACGGAGTGACAAATCCCAGTCTCGATCCATACTAACTCAACGAACACCTTCGGAGATACCTGTAGAGCATCTTTATAGTCACCCAGTTACGTTGCGACGTTTGATACACACAAAGCATTCCTCCGGTGTCCGTGAGTTATATGATCTCATGGTCATAGGAACAAATACTTGACACGCAGAAAACAGTAGCAACAAAATGACACGATCAACATGCTACGTCTATTAGTTTGGGTCTAGTCCATCACATGATTCTCCTAATGATGTGATCCCGTTATCAAGTGACAACACTTGCTTATGGCCAGGAAACCTTGACCATCTTTGATCAACGAGCTAGTCAACTAGAGGCTTACTAGGGACAGTGTTTCGTCTATGTATCCACACAAGTATTGTGTTTCCAATCAATACAATTATAGCATGGATAATAAAGGATTATCATGAACCAAGAAATATAATAATAACTAATTTATTATTGCCTCTAGGGCATATTTCCAACACTTATTAAGTCATGGTTTCCCGTTGCCATCCCGGACTTAGAGGTGTCGGGGTCTACGGGAGTGTTGCTTCAACGGTCTAGCCAACCGTCCTCGCCCGCACAAAAGCGGATCATAAGTAAGGTGAGGGCCGACATTGTTCTCGGCTTGTCTTGGCCGAGATGATGAGCTAGCGAGTCATCCCGGATATTGTTTCTGAAAGAGGCTATTGCTTGGGCGTCCGAATAGTTGATGATTTGGTTCTTCTTAGTCAGGAATCGGTTCCAAAATTGTTGAGCTGACTTGTTGGACCGTTGAACGATGTGGCTCAAATCATCGGCATCCATAGGTCGGGTATAAGTGCCTTGAAAGTTAGCTAGGAAGGCATCCTCGATCTCTTCCCAGCTCCGAGTGGAGTTTTTTGGGAGGCTGGTCAACCAGTGTCATGCTAGTCCTTTGAGATTTAATGACAAGTATTTTATGGGGTGGAGGTCATATCCTTGGCCAAATGAATGTGGAGAAGGAAGTCTTCAACCACGCGACCGGGTCCTTTTTACCGTCGTATTGTTCAACATTTATGGGTTTAGACCCTTTGGGAAACTGATGGCGCATCACCTCATCTGTAAAGCACATTGGGTGAGCGGCATCCCTGGCCCATGCTACGTCACGTTGGAGGTCGACTGTCATCCGGACCCGGTGTTGTTTCCGAGCTCTAACATTTCGGTAGAGCCAAGCTTGGTACCCGTCCCGTCTATTGGGAGTGTGCCCTCTGGATCCATAGATGGATCTTGGCTGACCTGCTCTAGCATCCAGGTTGTATCATAGGTCATATGGCTCCTCAATCTATATTGGCTCTTTCCTTCTTCTATGGGGGGGGGTCGGGTCTATCGTCGGCCTCTCCAGTCGTTATGTACCGGCCTCAAGGAGGGCGGTCTGACTGGTTGGTGATGACCCACAAGTATAGGGGATTGCAACAGTTTTCGACGGTAGAGTATTCAACCCAAATTTATTGATTCGACTCAAGGGGAAGTGAAAGAATATTCTCAAGTATTAGCAGTTGAGTTGTCAATTCAACCACACCTGAGAGATTAGTGTCCGCAAGCAAAGTATTAGTAGCAAAGTGGTATGATAACAACGGTGCAAGAAAAGGGTCTGTTGACGGCAGACTATCCCTGACTTGTTGTATCAATGGTGCCAAAAAAGTCTTGCAGCAGGTAACAGCAAAGTAGCAAGTAACAAGAGTAGTGACAGCAGTAGCAAGGATAAGCAGTAGTGGCAAAGTAACGTAGCAAGGACCTGTAGTAAAAGACTCGTAGACATTGGATCGGTGATGGATGAGTATGCCGGATGTGATTCCTCATGTAACAGTTATAAGACGGAGAGATATGTAACTAGCTCCCGTTCGTCAATCTAATGTAGGCATGTATTCCGTATGTAGTCATACGTGTTTAGGGAAAAGAACTTGCATGACATCTATTGTTTATCCCTCCCGTGGCAGCGGGGTCCTAATGGAAACTACGGGATATTAAGGTTCTCCTTTTAATAAAGAACCGGACGAACGCATTAACACGTGGTGAATACATGAACTCCTCATACTATGGTCATCTCCGGGAGTGGTTCCGGCTATTGTCACCACGGGGTTGCCGGGTCATAACACATAGTAGGTGACTACAACTTGCAAGATAGGATCTAAAACACAAATATTGGCGACAACATAATAGGTTCAGATCTGAAATCATGGCACTCGGACCCTAGTGACAAGCATTAAGCATGGCAAAGTAGTAGCAACATCAATCTCAGAACATAGTGGATACTAGGGATCAATCCCCGTCAAAACTAACTCGATTACATGATAGATCTCATCCAACTCATCACTGTCCAGCAAGCCTACGATGAGATTACTCATGAACGGTGAAGAGCATCATGGAATTGGCGATGGATGCAGGTTGAGGATGACGATGGCGACGATTTCCCCTCTCCGGAGCCCAGAACGGACTCCAGATGTGCCCTCCAGATGAAGAACAGGAGGTGGTGGCGCCTCCGTATCGTAAAACGCGATGAATCCTTCTCTCTGATTTTTTTCTAGGTGAAACGGAATATATAGAGCTGAGTTTGGAGGCGGTCGAGCCTCGTGGACCCCACAAGCCCTCACGGCGCGGCCAGGGGGGTGGCCGCGGCCCCTGGGCTTGTGGCCCACTGGCTCACCTCCTCCGGTGGATCTTTGCGCAGGTATTTTTCATTAATTCCTGAAATATTCTCCGTAAATTTTCAGGTCATTCCGAGAACTTGTATTTCTGCACGAAAACAACACCATGGCAATTCTGCTGAAAACAACGTTAGTCCGGGTTAGTTCCATTCAAATCATGCAAATTAGAGTCCAAAACAAGGGCCAAAGAGTTTGGAAAAGTAGATACGACAGAGACTTATCAACTCCCCCAAGCTTAAAGCCTTGCTTGTCCTCAAGCAATTCAGTTGACAAACTGAACGAGACAAAAGAAAAACTTTGACGAACTCTGTTTGATCTTGTTGTTGCAACTATGTCTAACTCATAACCAGAATTTCAGCAAGATCAGAAGCAAACCACATAAGCAAATGACATCTAGGTCTCATGGTAAACTCATATCAATGGCATAATCAACTAGCGAGCAAATAATAATAAGCCTCAAATGTCAACACTTCAATCAAAATAACATGAAGCAGTACGAACATATGGTATCTTGCTAGCTCTTTCTGAGACTGCAAAACATAAATGCAGAGCACCTTCAAAGACCAAGGGCTGACTAAACATTGTAATTCATGGCAATGAAGATCCAGTCACAGTCATACTCAACACAGTTAAAAGCAAAGCATAAAAAACGATAGCGGTGCTCTCTTATTGGTGCTTTTGTAAGAGGAGGATGACTCGACAGGAACATAAATAGAGAGGCCCTTCGCAGAGGGAAGCATTGATTTGCAGAGGTGCCAAAGCTCAAGCTTTGAAAACGGAGATAATAATTTTGGGTGGCATGCTCTCATTGTCAACGCGATGACTAAGAGTTATCAACATCTTCCACGCTACACATGCTATAGGCGGTTCCCAAACAGAAAAGTAAAGTTTTGACTCCCCCACCACCAATCAATCACACTCCACAGCTAGCCGAATCCTCGGGTACCGTCCATACCAACATCAATCCTCGTGGAGTTTTGTTTGCAATTATCTTTTCGATTTGAGCATGGAACTGGGACTTCCAATTACCAGCCCCTTTCTCGTGAATGATAGTGAATAAACACATATCGAGATAACACGCCTAGCATGGAAGATACCAATAGCCCCCTTTCACCACATGAGCGGTTCGGGCATGCAAAACAGATTATTTCTTGAAGGTTTAGAGAGTTGCACATGCAAATTTACTTGGAACGGCAGGTAGATACCGCAAATAGGTAGGTATGGTGGACTCATATGGAACAACTTTGGGTTAATGGAAGTGAATGCACAAGCAGTATTCCCGCTTAGTAAAAGTGAAGGCTAGCAAACGTCTAGGAAGCGACCAACTAGAGAGCGACAACAGTTATCAAAATGCACTGAGATTAACTAACATTGAGTGCAAGCATGAGTAGGACATAAATCACCATGAACATGAACATCATAGAGGCTATGTTGATTTTGTTTCAACTACATGCGTGAACATGCGCCAAGTCAAGCCACTTGAATCATTCAAAGGAGGATACCATCCTATCATACTACAACACAATCATCTCAACATTCATGTGGGCATCCAAGACAAACCATTATAAGCTCCTAGCTAAGTAAGCATGGCAAAAGAAACTATGATCTCTAAGTTGTCATTGCAAACATGTTTCTGTCACAACAAAGCTGAATCAGGCATGATGAGCTAGTCATATTTACAAAAACAAAATAGATCGAGTTCATACCAGCTTTTCCAGGCTCAGTCACTTCATCATATATCGTCATTATTGCCTTTCACTTGCACGACCGAACGATTTGAACAATAATAAGAGTGCTCGTGCATTGGACTAAAGCTGGAATCTGCAGGCAAACACAAAGGAGAAGACAAAGTAATGTGGCTCTTTGAAAGCTAAACAGGTATGCATGCAAGAGCCACTAAACATTGTAACCATGATCTTCTACCTTGACCCAAAGAAAAAGAAAACTATTTACACGGGAAAGCTCCCAACAAGCAAAAGAAGAAAAAGAAAATCTTTTGGGGTTTTTCTCAAACTAGACAGACACACGAAAAGAAAACGAGAAAAATAAATAAACTAGCATGGATGATACAGTGGCAAAGTGTGAACACCGACGAGCAAAGTAAAAGCATAAGCAAGAATGTAAAGTCGGTGAGAACACGTACTCCCCCAAGCTTAGGCTTTTGGCCTAAGTTGGTCTACTCCCAAGGAGGGAAATAACCAGCTCCGAGATACTCCGGAGTGTACTGAGGATGCCACTGTTGTGTGAGCTCCTCTGGCTCCCACTGATAAACTGGCGTCTGGTACTCGACTGGTGGCTCGGGCACGGGCACCTGTGGTTGGGCTAAGCCCCAATATGCGTAGATGTCCGAGGGCATAATAATGTACCTGCCTGCATGAAGATTGAACAAAGAAGGAGTAGGCAAAGTAATAGTCTCACGAGTACCCTGACTAAATATCAGGTTATATATCATCCTTCTATTTATATCTCTATCAAGAAAGACATGGTGAACCATGCTATCGTAATCTAGATATCTCTCGGGAAGAAGAACCTCTTCTTCCTCCTCTAGTCTAACAGGTATCTCAAAGTGTCTAGCAAGATGAGTAGCATAGATACCTCCATAGACAATGCCCTTAGAACGGTTCGTGTTCAACCGTTGAGCTACTATAGCGCCCAAGCTATAATTTTTATCATTATAAAGGGCTTCGCGAGACCGCAAGATCTGGGGAACTAAGTGACGCAGCTTTCCCACGGTCAATCAAACATTTTCCCACAAAAAGTGAGAAGTACCGAAGCACGGGAAAATGAATGCTAGCAGCTCTAGCGCAAGACACTCCTCTCTCCTCTCCTACAGCAATTGTATCGATGAAAGCTTCCAAGTCCCGTGGACGAGGTTCATGAATATCCCCAACGTAAGGTAATTTGCAAACATTGCAAAAATCCTGGAGTGACATGCGCTGGGGGATATCATAAAGTTTGAACTCAACCATAGGAGGATTCTTCCTCGGATAGAAGTTAAACCTTTGTATGAAGATATTAGTGAGGAGGAGGTATTGCGCACACTTATCTTCAACGAAGGCGGTAAGACCTGTGTTTTCCACCAAGTGATAAAAGTCCTCATAAAGTCCGGCGGCGCGTAAGAACACATCGCTTGGCCACTCGCACGCTCGAACTTCTGCGACTCGAGGGACCAGATACTTGGGCTTCTTCTCACTTCCATCATCCTTGGGGTCACGGCTTGAAGAGCCTCTTAAGAACCTCCTCATCTTTTCCCTTTTCTATCTCTGAAAATTTCTGAAATTTTTAGTGATTCTAAGGAAAAGTGAACAAGGCTCAACGAAACTTGTAGAAACTACTCCCACAAGTTCCTAGAGGCCATATTACGCATAAAAACTACTTGGGACCAGCTAAAATTAGTATGCAAAGCTCAAGAACATGGTCACCAAGGCAGCAAAAATACGTGGAGTATAAGGCACTAGAGCAAAAACTAATTGGACCAATGGAGGAGTCACTTACCAAGGAGTAATTTCCCCAAAACAGTTTGGAGAATGGTGATTTGAGCAAAGAGATCAAAAATCCCAGCAAGAGGAGCAAGAACACGGGTTTGAGCCGCGAAACGATTTTTTCTGGAGGTAGGAGAACCAGATGAGAGCAAGAATGAGTGCAGGGGGTGCCTGTGGGCCCGACAAGCCTGGGTGGCACGGCCACGGGGTGCCCGCGCCGTCAGGGCTTGTGGCCCACTGGTGCAGCCCCCACACAAGCACTTTGTCTCAGGATTTTTCAAAAATTCCAGAAAAAATCATACTTGATTTTCAGGACGTTCGGAGAAATTTTATTTTCGGGGTACTTTTCTACCGGATGCTAAAACAGAAAACAGGGAAAACTGAACTAAATCTATCATTTTTCTTCTAAGCAACCGAAGGTGAAAGCTTGGAATAGAGGTTTGTGACTCCTCGATTCATCCATCTCATGGTCATCGAAAGAAATCCGTCAATGAGGCTGATCAAGTCTCCTTGACAAACTTTTTCGAATCACAAAAAGAGAACGGAGAATTTCCGAATAGTCACTAGGTCACCTCAATGGGGATGTGTATCTCCCCAACAAGCAAATCATACTTCATCTTAACACGAGGAATAGGGCATTCAAAGCTCCCAATAAGAATCGATGAAGTTTTTTCGATAGCATTGATGCAATGTACTCGATATTGTTTCTTCGGAAAGTGCACCGTATGGTCATTACCGTTGGCATGGAAAGTGACATTGCCTTTGTTGCAATCTACAACAGCCCCTGCAGTGTTTTAAAAGGGTCTTCGGAGGATGACTGCCATGGCATCGTCCTCAGGAATATCCAAAATAACAAAGTCTGCTAAGATAGTGACGTTAGCAACCACAACAGGCACATCCTCGCAAATGCCGATAAGGAAAGCAGATGATTTGTCAGCCATTTGCAGAGAGATTTTAGTGGGTGTCAACTTATCCAGTTCAAGTCTACGATAAAGAGAGAGAGGCACAACACTAACACCGGCTCCAAGGTCGCATAAAGTAGTTCTAACGTAGTTACCTTTAATGGAGCAAGGTATAGTGGGCACACCGGGACCACCTAGTTTCTTAGGAGTTCCACCCTTGAAGGTATAATTAGCAAGCATGGTGGAAATCTCAACCTCAGGTATCCTCCTCTTATTAGTCACAATATCTTTCATGTACTTCACATACGGAGACATTTTGAGCATATCTGTCAAACACATTTGCAGAAAGACAGGTCTGATCATTTCAACAAATCGCTCAAAATCCTCATCATCCTTTTTCTTGGATGGGTTGGGAGGAAAGGGCATGGGTTTCTGAACCCATGGTTCCCCTTCTTTACCGTGCTTCCTAGCAGTGAAGTCATTCTTATCGTATCTCTTATTCTTAGGCTGTGGGTTATCAAGATCAACAGGTTCAATCTCCACATCCTTATCATTGCTAGGTTGAGCATCAACATGAACATCACTATTGATATCATCATTAGGCTCATATTCATCACCAGATTGTTTTTCAGTATCAGAAACAGAGGCATCGTTTGGACTCTCAGGTGTAGCAGCATCTGGGTTGCTAGCGTGCATATCCCTATCATCTTTCTTCTTCTTTCTAGGATGACTAGGTGCATCAGTGCTATCTCCTTGAGAATCTTGTTCAATTCTCTTAGGATGACCTTCAGGATACAAAGGTTCCTGAGTCATTCTACCGCCTCTAGTAACGACTCTGACAGAATTGTCATTCAACTCATTGAGCAAGTCATTCTGAGCTTTAAGTACTTGTTCTACCTGAGTAGTAACCATAGAGGCATGTTTACTCAGAAGCTTAAGATCATTGACATTTCTGTCCAAACAAGCACTTAAATGACTAAGCATACGAGCATTCTGTTCCAATTGTCTTCTAACATAATCATTGAAACTTGGTTGTTTGGCAACAAAGTTATCAAATTCATCTAGGCCTAGGCTAGCAGGTTTATCAAAAGGAATATCACTCTCATCAAACCTACGCAGAGAATTTACTTCTACTACCTGTATGGGGTTATCAAGACCATGGATCTCTTCGATAGGTGGTAGATTTTTGACATCTTCAGATTTAATGCCTTTCTCTCGCATAGATTTCTTGGCTTCTTGCATATCTTCAGGCCTGGGGAATAGAATACCTCTTTTTTCGGAGTTGGCTTAGGAGGTGGTTCGGGAATAGTCCAAGCATTCTCATTGCACAAGATGTTATTCAGTAGAATCACAGCTGGTTCTACGGTTCGTTCCCTTAAAACACAACCGGCACAACTATCTAGGTGGTCTTTGGAAGCGTCGGTAAGTCCATTATAGAAGATATCAAGTATTTCATTCTTCTCAAGAGGGTGATCACGCAAAGCATTTAGTAGCTAGATGAGCCTCCCCCAAGCTTGTGGGAGACTCTCTTCTTCAGCTTGAGCAAAGTTGTATATTTCCTGCAAGGCAGCTTGCTTCTTATGGGCAGGGAAATATTTTTCAGAGAAGTAGTAGACCATATCGTGGGGGCTACGCACACAAACAGGAGCAAGAGAAGTGAACCAAGTCTTAGCATCATCCTTTAGCGAGAAAGGAAACAGCTTGAGGATATAGTAGTGGCGGATCTTTTCCTCACTAGTGAATAGGGTGGCTATATTGTGCAGTTTAGTAAGATGGGCTACAACCGTTTCAGACTCATAACCGTGAAAAGGATCGGATTCGACCAAAGTGATTAACTCAGGGCGACAGATAATTCATAATCCTTATCGGTCACAAAGATAGGCGAAGTAGCAAACTTCGGGTCGTATTTCATCCTAGAGTTTAGAGATTTTTCTTTCCACTTGAGCAGTAGTTTCTCAACATCATAGCTATCCTTACATGCAAGAAAATCCTCAGCTATCTCTCCCTCCATAACATAGCACTCTGGCATAACAGGCAATTCAGGCATAGTAGCAGGTTCTACTTCAATAGTATCAGCAGTTTCAGAAGTATCATCACATCTAGCAGCAACTCTGGCAATTTGTGCATCAAGGAATGCACCTAGTGGCAAAGCAGTATCAAGCATGGCATCATCAGGCATAGTAGTATCAAGCATAGCATCATCAAGCACTGGCGACATATCAAGATTTCTAGCAGGAGGCGATGTCGCAAACTTACTCATAACTGAAGGTGAATCAAGTGCAGAGCTAGATGGCAGTTCCTTACCTGTCCTCGTAGTTGAGGGAAAGACTTCAGTTCTTGGATCTTTCGGATTCCTCGTAGTGACCAGCAGACGTCAATCCCAAGTGACTCAGAGAATATAGATGTGCTTCCCCCGCAACGGTGCCAGAAAAATGTCTTGATGACCCACAAGTATAGGGGATCGCAACATTTTTTGAGGGTAGAGTATTCAACCCAAATTTATTGATTCGACTCTAGGGGAAGCGAAAGAATATTTTCAAGTATTAGCATCTGAGTTGTCAATTCAACCACACCTGAAAGATTAGTGTCTGCAAGCAAAGTATCAGTAGCAAAGTGGTATGATAACAACGGTGCTAGAAAAGGGTCTGTTGACGGCAGACTATCCCTGACTTGTTGTATCAATGGCGCCAGAAAAGTCTTGCAGCAGGTAACTACGGGATATTAAGGTTCTTCTTTTAATAAAGAACCAGACCAACGCATTAACACGTTGTGAATACATGAACTCCTCATATTATGGTCATCTCCGGGAGTGGTTCCGGCTATTGTCACTCCGGGGTTGCCGGGTCATAACACATAGCAGGTGACTACAACTTGCAAGATAGTATCTAAAACACACATATATTGGCGACAACATAATAGGTTCAGATGTGAAATCATGGCACTCGGGCCCTAGTGACAAGCATTAAGCATGGCAAAGTAGTAGCAACATCAATCTCAGAACATAGTGGATACTAGGGATCAATCCCCGTCAAAACTAACTCGATTACATGATAGATCTCATCCAACTCATCACCGTCCAGCAAGCCTACGATGAGATTACTCACGAACGGTGAAGAGCATCATGGAATTGGCGATGGAGGAAGGTTGATGATGACGATGGCGACGATTTCCCCTCTTCGGAGCCCAGAACGGACTCCAGATGTGCCCTCCAGATGAAGAACAGGAGGTGGCGGCGCCTCTGTATCGTAAAACGCGATGAATCCTTCTCCCTAATTTTTTTCCGGGCAAAACGGAATATATAGAGCTGAGTTTGGAGGCGGTGGAGCCTCGTGGGCCCCACAAGCCCTCACGGCGCGGCCAGGGGGGTGGCCGCGGCCCCTAGGCTTGTGGCCCACTGGCTCACCTCCTCCGACGGATCTTTGCGCAGGTATTTTTCATTAATTCCAGAAAAATTCTCCGTAAATTTTCAGGTCATTCCGAGAACTTTTATTTCTGCACAAAAACAACACCATGGCAATTCTGCTGAAAACAGCGTTAGTCCGGGTTAGTTCCATTCAAATCATGCAAATTAGAGTCCAAAGCAAGGGCAAAAGAGTTTGGAAAAGTAGATACGATAGAGACATATCAGTTCGCGTGAATGCGTCTGGAGGGTGCGGGCTCAAAGGCACCATCATCAAATTCTGGCAACAAACGTCGACGCGGGTAACTTTTATTTCGATCTCGTCGTTCATTGCCTTACCCTTCTTCGGCTGCTAGGACTTTCTTCCATCTTTCGATAAGGGTGTCTTGTTCGGCTTTGATATGCTTCTGTTTCTTCTTGAGGCTTCGAGCGGTGGCTATAAGTTGCCACTTGAACCGCTCTTGATCCAGTGGGTCCTCGGGGATGCTGAAATCTTCGTCTCGAGACTATCCTCCTCTTCGGAGAGAGGAAGGTAGTTATTGTCTTCACAATCATTGAGGTCCTTGGGGTTATCTTGATTCTCGTGCCCCTTCGAGTCATCAGGTTGTTGTTCGGGGGCAGCGAGGTCGCCTAGGTCCTCCAGATTGTCCGGGCTATCATTTTCTTCGGTGCCCGTGTTGCTTCCCTTACCCTTGCACCCCCTGGATTGTTTGTGCTGATATCGATGCTTGGACGGCTCCTCGACGGGCTTGTCGCCATTCTCTGTGGGGGTGCCGTCGTCGCCCTTATTTCTAGGGGTGGCCACCATATAGACATTATAGGTGGAGGTGGATGTCCACCGTCCAGCGGTGGGAGGGGGAGTGGAGTCGACATCTTTGTCCAGGTCCTCGATCTCCTCAGAGGGCTAATCGAGCATATCGGTGAAATGTATGATAGTGGCTACCAAGTGGTGGTGAGTGGGACGTAAAATTCCCCTGGTCCGCCTCAAGATCGATCCGAGCATAGGTCGGGTATGGGTCATTGGTAATATTCATTGTTCGGATCAGGGCCAACATCTCACTCAATAGTGAGAGGTCGGCCGAACTAGTCTTCTAAAATCTTGCGGAGTTGACCTCCGGCGCATCGGCACATGGAGCATGCTCGACCAAGGTTGAACCCTGGTCTTCGGACACTTTAATCGGACCCGAGCTCAAAGTCGGATCCAAATTAAGGCTCGACCCATTGATAATGTCGGTTAGGAGGCCCGAAGTTAAAGCTTTGGGATTTCAAGGCTCATCGGTCAAGGCCGAGAGTTCCGTAAGGACAAGATCGCCGCTGGCGTCGGCGATGTACTCCAGGTTGCCAAACTTGATCTGCTATTGTGGGGCGGAGCCGATGATCTGGTCGAGGTAACCGGACGCATCGGCTTGTAGAACAATGTTCATGAACGCGAAGAGCTGGTCGGGGACGAAGGCATCCCCGGTGTGCATGCTATCACTGATGACTAAGTGAGTCATCGGTCCTTCGGTGATTGCACAATGGAACTCTCAATAAAAGCACCAATGTCGGTGTCAAAATCGACAGATCTTGTGTAGAGGGTGTCGAGCTATGGATCTTGGATAAATGGGGAACACGAAAACGTAGGGACAATATTTACCCAGGTTCGGGCCCTCTCGAAGAGGTAAAAATCTACGCCCTGCTTGATTATATTGATGTGTGTATGACAATTACAGAGTTGATCTACCATGAGATTGTATGAGCTAAACCATAGATAATGGTTTTTGTCCTCTACAACTAAAATCCTCTAGTTTATATAGACACAAGGGGTACCTAGGGTTACATATGGCCGGTTATCATCAAGAGATAAACATGTCGATTCTACAATCTTGACTTGGAGCGCACACAAAGGCTTTAGAGGTTTCCTGGACGAACATGGTGTCGTATTATAGTTTGTCCCTTCGGTAGTAGTTACAGAGCGGCCCACCTGTCCAACCTATAGAGATAGACCGGCGGCCCGAGGACACTTTAGTCCCGGACTCCCTCAATCATCGAGTCTTGTGCAACAAATAGTCCGGCTGCTCGTGGGCCAAATACATAGAGAGTACGTGGATATTGAAGACCGGCAACGAGACCAACAACCTCTTATTAATGAAGCTCATAAGCGCATCTATAACTGGGCGCCTCGTATCCTTCTAATACGATCCGGATTAATAGTATGACTAGTGACCGGTCATAAAATTCTGACCCCGACAAACACCTTAGACCGATTTCAAACGGCCAGGCTGACCGACACCACTAATATCTAGCCAAAATATGAGGTGAATATGGAAACGGATGATGCGTCCACCACGCTAGTGTTGGGAAACGTCGCATGGGAAACAAAAAATTTCCTACGCGCACGAAGACCTATCATGGTGATGTCCATCTATGAGAGGGGATATTCGATCTACGTACCCTTGTAGACCGCACTGCAGAAGCGTTAGTGAACGCGGTTGATGTAGTGGAACGTCCTCACGTCCCTCGATCCGCCCCGCGAACCGTCCCGCGATCAGTCCCGCGAACCGTCCCACGATCCGCTCCGATCTAGTGCCGAACGGACGGCACCTCCGCGTTCAGCACACGTACAGCTCGACGATGATCTCGGCCTTCTTGATCCAGCAAGAGAGACGGAGAGGTAGATGAGTTCTCCGACAGCGTGACGGCACTCCGGAGGTTGGTGATGATCTTATCTCGGCAGGGCTCCGCCCGAGCTCCGCAGAAACGCGATCTAGAGGTAAAACCATGGAGATATGTGGTCGGGCTGCCATGACAAAGTTGTCTCAAATCAGCCCTAAAACCTCCGTATATATAGGGGGAAGAGGGGGAGCCTTGCCTTGGGGTCCAAGGACCCCCAAGGGGTTCGGCCGAGCCAAGGGGGGGAGTCCTCCCCTTCCAAACCGAATCCAACTAGGTTTGGAAGGAGGAGTCCTTCCCCTTTTTCCCACCTCCTCTTTTTTTTTCTTTTCTCTTTGATTTTCTTCCTATGGAGCATAGGGCCTTCTTGGGCTGTCCCACCAGCCCACTAAGGGCTGGTGCGCCACCCCCAAGGCCTATGGGCTTCCCCGGGGTGGGTTGCCCCCCCCCCGGTGAACACCCGGAACCCATTCGTCATTCCCGGTAACTCCGAAAACCTTCCGGTAATCAAATGAGGTCATCCTATATATCCATCTTCGTTTCTGGACCATTCCGGAAACCCTCGTGACTTCTGTGATCTCATCCGGGACTCCGAACAACATTCGGTAACCAACCATATAACTCAAACACGCATAAAACAACGTTGAACCTTAAGTGTGCAGACCCTGCGGGTTCGAGAACTATGTAGACATGACCCGAGTGACTCCTCGGTCAATATCCAATAGCGGGACCTGGATTCCCATATTGGATCCTACATATTCTACGAAGATCTTATCGTTTGAACCTCAGTGCCAAGGATTCATATAATCCCGTAGGTCATTCCCTTTGTCCTTCGGTATGTTACTTGCCCGAGATTCGATCGTTAGTATCCGCATACCTATTTCAATCTCGTTTACCGGCAAGTCTCTTTACTCGTTCCGTAATACAAGATCCCGCAACGTACACTAAGTCACATTGCTTGCAAGGCTTGTGTGTGATGTTGTATTACCGAGTGGGCCCCGAGATATCTCTCCGTCACACGGAGTGACAAATCCCAGTCTCGATCCATACTAACTCAACGAACACCTTCGGAGATACCTGTAGAGCATCTTTATAGTCACCCAGTTACGTTGCGACGTTTGATACACACAAAGCATTCCTCCGGTGTCAGTGAGTTATATGATCTCATGGTCATAGGAACAAATACTTGACACGCAGAAAACAGTAGCAACAAAATGACACGATCAACATGCTACGTCTATTAGTTTGGGTCTAGTCCATCACGTGATTCTCCTAATGACGTGATCCAGTTATCAAGCAACAACACCTTGTTCATAATCAGAAGACCCTGACTATCTTTGATCAATTGGCTAGCCAACTAGAGGCTTGCGAGGGACAGTGTTTTGTCTATGTATCCACACATGTATATAAGTCTTCATTCAATACAATTATAGCATGGATAATAAACGATTATCATGAACTAGAAAATATAATAATAACTAATTTATTATTGCCTCTAGGGCATATTTCCAACAGTCTTCCACTTGCACTAGAGTCAATAATCTAGTTCACATCACCATGTGATTCCAACGAATCCAACACCCATATAGTTATGGGGTCTGATCATGTCTTGCTCGTGAGAGAGGTTTTAGTCAACGGTTCTGAAACTTTCAGATCCGTGCGTTCTTTACAAATCTTTATGTCATCTTACATATGCTGCTACTACGTGCTATTCGGAAATACTCCAAATATCTACTCTACTATACGAATCCGTTTTACTACTCATAGTTATTCGGATTAGTGTCAAAGCTTACATCGACGTAACCCTTTACGACGAACTCTTCAACCACCTCCATAATCGAGAAAATTTCCTTAGTCCATTAGTTACTAAGGATAAATTTTGACCGCTGTTAGTGATTCAATCATGGATCACTTTCTGTACCTCTCAACAGACTTTGAGTCAAGGCACACATCAGGTGCGGTACCCAGCATGGCATACTTTAGAGTCTACGGCTAAGGCATAGAAGACAACCTTCGTCTATTCCCTTTATTCTGCCGTGGTCGGGTTTTGAGTCTTACTCAAATTCACACCTTACAACGCAACCAAGAACTCCTTCTTTGCTGATCTATTTTGAACTCCTTCAAAAACTTGTCAAGGCATGCATCTTGTTGAAACTTCCATTAAGCGCTTTCGATCTATCTCCATAGATCTTTGATGCTCAACGTTCAAGTAGCTCAGTCCAGGTATTCCTTTGAAAACTCCTTTCAAACAACCTTGTATGCTTTACAGAAATTCTACATTACTTCTGATCCACAATGTCAACCACATATACTTATCAGAAATTCTATAGTGCTCCCACTCACTTCTTTGGAAATACAAGTTTCTCACAAACTTTGTACAAACCCAAAATCTTTGATCATCTCATCAAAGTGTATATTCCAACTCCGAGATGCTTGCACCAGTCCATTGAAGGATCACTGGAGCTTGTATACTTGCTAGTATCTTTAGGATCGAAAAAACCTCCTGGTTGTATCACATACAATGTTTGCTCAAGGAAACCGTCGAGGAAACAATGTTTTGACATCCTACGTGCAATATTTCATAAATAATGCAACAACTACTAACATAATTCTAACAGACTTTTAGCATCGCTACGAGTGAGAAAGTCTCATCATAGTCAACTGTTTGATCTTGTCGGAAACATCTTTGCGACAAGTCGAGCTTTTCTTAACAGTGACTTTTCACCATCATCGTATGTCTTCTTTTAAAGATCCATCTTTACTCAATAGTCCTATGACCATCAAGTAGTTCTTCCAAAGTCTACACTTTGTTTTCATACACGGATCCTCTCTCGGATTTCATGGCTTCCAGCCATTTGTCAGAATCTGGGCCCACCATTGCTTTCTCCATAACTCTTAGCTTCACTGTTGCTCAACAACATGACCTCCAAGACAGGGTTACCGTACCACTCTGTAGTCGTACGCGACCTTGTCAACCTACGAGGCTTGTAGTAACTTGATCCGATGCTCGATGATCACCATCATCAGCTTTCACTTCAATTGGTGTAGGCGCCACAGGAACAACTTCCTGCGCCCTGCTACACACTAGTCGAAGTGATGGTTCAATAACCTCATCAAGTTCTACCACCCTCCCACTCAATTCTTTCGAGAGAAACCTTTCCTCGAGAAAGGATCCATTTCTAGAAACAAACACTTTGCTTTCAGATCTGAGATAGGAGATGTACCCAACTGTTTTGGATATCCTATGAAGATGCATTTATCGGCTTTGGGTTCGAGCTTATCAGACTGAAACTTTGTCACATAAGTATCGAAACCCCAAACTTTCAAGAAACGACAGTTTAGATTTCTCTAAACCTCAGTCCATCTGTGTCATCTCAACGGAAATATGTGGTGCCCTATTTAAAGTGAATGCGGTTGTCTCTAATGCTTAACCCATAAACGATAGTGGTAATTCGATAAGAGACATCATAGCATGCACCATACCAAATAGTGTGTGGCTATGACGTTCAGATACATCATCACACTATGATGTTCTAGGTGGCATGAACCGCGAAACAATTTCCACATTGTCTTAACTGCGTACCAAAACTCATTACTCAGATATTCATTTCTATGATCATATCGTAGACAATTTATCCTCTTGTTACGACGAACTTCACTCCGAAACAGAATTGAACTTTTCAATATTTCAGACTTGTGATTCATTAAGCAAATACTCTAGTATCTACTCAAATCATCATTGAAGTAAGAACATAATGATATCCACTGCGTGCCTCAGCACCCATTGGACTGCATACATCAAAATGTATCACTTCCAACAAGTTACTATCTTATTTCATCTCAATGAAAACAAGGCCTTGCTCATGTGGTATGATTTGCATGTCACTAGTGATTCGAAATCAAGTGAGTATAAAGATCCATCAGCATGGAGCCTCTTCATGCAATTTATACCAACATGACTCAAGCGGCAGTGCCACAAGTAAGTGGTACTATCATCATTACCTCGTATCTTTTGGCACCAATATCATGAACATGTGTAACACTACGATCGAGATTCAATAAACCATTGAAGGTGATTATTCAAGAAAATAGAGTAACCATTATTCTCTTTAAATGAATAATCGTATTGCAATAAACATGATCCAATCATGTTCGTGCTTAACGCAAGCACCAAATAACAATTATTTAGGTTTAACACCAATCCCGATGGTAGAGGGAGCGTGCGACGTTTGATCATATCAACCTTCGAAACACTTCCAACACGTATCGTCACCTCGCCTTTAGCTAGTCTCCGTTTATGCCGTAGTTTTCATTTCGTGTTACTAATCACTTAGCAACCGAACCGGTATCCAATACCCTCATGCTACTAGGAGTACTAGTAAAGTATACATCAACATCATGTATATCAAATATACTTCTTTCGACTTTTGCCAGCCTTCTTATCTACCAAGTATCTAGAGTTGCTCCGCCTCAGTGACTGTTCCCCTCATTACAGAAGCACTTAGTCTCGGGTTTGGGTTTAATCTTGGGTCTCTTCATTAGTGCAGCAACTCTTTTGCCGTTTCACGAAGTATCCCTTCTAGCCCTTGCCTTTCTTGAAACTTAGTGGTTTTACAAACCATCAACTATTGATGCTCCTTCTTGATTTCTACTTTCGCAGTGTCAAACATCGCGAATCGCTCAAGGATCATTGTATATATCCTTGATATGTTATAGTTCATCACGAAGCTCTCACAGCTTGGTGGCAGTGACTTTGGAGAACCATCACTATCTCATCTGGAAGATTAACTCCCACTTGATTCAAGTGATTGTAGTACTCAAACAATCTGAGCATACGCTCAATGATTGAGCTTTTCTCCTTTACTTTGTGGACAAAGAATCTTGTCGGAGGTCTCGTACCTCTCAACAAGGGCACGAGCATGAAATCACAATTTCATCTCTTTAGCACATCACTTATGTTCCTTGACGTTCCAAAATGTCTTCGGTGCCTTGCTTCTAAGCCATTAAGTATTTTACACTGAACCATCATGTAGTCATCAGAAACGTGTATGTCGGATGTTCACATCATCCACAGACGACGCTCGAGGTGCAGCACACCGAGTGGTGCATTAAGGACATAAGCCTTCTGCGTAGCAACGAGGACAATCCTCTTCAAAGTTTGCTACCATCAACTTTCAACTAAATTTTTCTCTAGGAACATATAAAAACAGTAGAGCTATAGCGCAAGCTACATCGTAATTCGCAAAGACCATTAGAATATGTTCATGACAATTAGTTCAATTAATCATATTACTTAAGAACTCCCACTCAAAAAGTACATCTCTCTGTTGGAATTATGCCCTAGAGGCAATAATAAATATGGTTATTATTATAATTCCTGTATCAAGATAATAGTTTATTATCCATGCTATAATTGTATTGAATGAAGACTCATTTACATGTGTTGATACATAGACAAAACACCGTCCCTAGCATGCCTCTAGTTGGCTAGCCAGTTGATCGATGATAGTCAGTGTCTTCTGATTATGAACAAGGTGTTGTTGCTTGATAAATGGATCACGTCATTGGGAGAATCACGTGATGGACTAGACCCAAACTAATAGATGTAGCATGTTGATCGTGTCATTTTGTTGCTACTGTTTTCTGCATGTCAAGTATTTATTCCTATGACCATGAGATCATATAACTCACTGACACCGGAGGAATGCTTTGTGTGTATCAAACGTCGCAACGTAACTGGGTGACTATAAAGATGCTCTACAGGTATCTCCGAAGGTGTTAGTTGAGTTAGTATGGATCAAGACTGGGATTTGTCACTCCGTGTGACGGAGAGGTATCTCGGGGCCCACTCGGTAATACAACATCACACACAAGCCTTGCAAGCAATGTGACTTAGTGTAAGTTGCGGGATCTTGTATTACGGAACAAGTAAAGAGACTTGCCGGTAAACGAGATTGAAATAGGTATGCGGATACTGACGATCGAATCTCGGGCAAGTAACATACCGAAGGACAAAGGGAATGACATACGGGATTATACGAATCCTTGGCACTGAGGTTCAAACGATAAGATCTTCGTAGAATATGTAGGATCCAATATGGGCATCCAGGTCCCGCTATTGGATATTGACCGAGGAGTCTCTCGGGTCATGTCTACATAGTTCTCGAACCCGCAGGGTCTGCACACTTAAGGTTCGGCGTTGTTTTATGCGTATTTGAGTTATATGGTTGGTTACCGAATGTTGTTCGGAGTCCCGGATGAGATCATGGACGTCACGAGGGTTTCCAGAATGGTCCGGAAATGAAGATTGATATATAGGATGACCTCATTTGATTACCGGAAGGTTTTCGGAGTTACCGGGAATGTACCGGGAATGACGAATGGGTTCCGGGAGTTCACCGGGGGGGGGCAACCCACCCCGGGGAAGCCCATAGGCCATAAGGGTGGCGCACCAGCCCTTAGTGGGCTGGTGGGACAGCCCAAAAGGGCCCTATGCGCCAAGGATAAGAAATCAAAGGAAAAAGGAAAAAAAAAGGAGGAGGTGGGAAGGGAGGGGGACTCCCTCCCACCAAACCTAGTCCAACTCGGTTTGGGGGGAGAGTCCTCCCCCTTGGACTCGGCCGACCCCCTTGAGGGTCCTTGGACCCCAAGGCAAGGCCCCCTCCCTCCCACCTATATATACGGAGGTTTTAGGGCTGATTTGAGACGACTTTTCCACGGCAGCCCGACCACATACCTCCACGGTTTTTCCTCTAGATCGCGTTTCTGCGGAGCTCGGGTGGAGCCCTGCTGAGACAAGGTCATCACCAACCTCCGGAGCGCCGTCACGCTGCCGGAGAACTCTTCTACCTCTCCGTCTCTCTTGCTGGATCAAGAAGGCCGAGATCATCGTCGAGCTGTACGTGTGCTGAACGCGGAGGTGCCATCCGTTCGGTACTAGATCGTGGGACTGATCGCGGGATTGTTCGCGGGGCGGATCGAGGGACGTGAGGACGTTCCACTACATCAACCGCGTTCTCTAACGCTTCTGCTGTACGGTCTACAAGGGTATGTAGATCACTCATCCCCTCTCGTAGATGGACATCACCATGATAGGTCTTCGTGCGCGTAGGAAATTTTTTGTTTCCCATGCGACGTTCCTCAACAGTGGCATCATGAGCTAGGTTCATGCGTAGATGTCTTCTCGAGTAGAACACAAAAGTTTTTTGTGGGCGGTGATGTGCGTTTTTCTGCCCTCCTTAGTCTTTTCTTGATTCCGCGGTATTGTTGGATTGAAGCGGCTTGTACCAGCATTACTCGTACGCTTACGAGAGACTGGTTTCATCGTTACGAGTAACCCCCTTTGCTCAAAGATGACTGGCAAGTGTCGGTTTCTCCAACTTTAGTTGAATCGGATTTGACCGAGGAGGTCCTTGGATGAGGTTAAATAGGAAGTCATATATCTCCGTTGTGGTGTTTGCGTAAGTAAGATGCGATCCTACTAGATACCCTTGGTCACCACGTAAAACATGCAACAACAAAATGAGAGGACGTCTAACTTGTTTTTGCAGGGTATGATTGTGATGTGATATGGCCAACGATGTGATGTGATATATTGGATGTATGAGATGATCATGTTGTAATAGAAATATCGACTTGCACGTCGATGGTACGGCAACTGGCAGGAGCCATAGGGTTGTCTTTATACTAACGTTTGTGCTTGCAGATGCGTTTACTATTTTGCTAGGATGTATCTTTAGTAGTAATAGCATAAGTAGCACGACAACCCCGATGGCAACACGTTGATGGATGATCATGGTGTGGCGCCGGTGACAAGAAGATCGTGCCGGTGCTTTGGTGATGGAGATCAAGAAGCACGTGATGATGGCCATATCATGTCACTTATGAATTGCATGTGATGTTAATCCTTTAATGCACCTTCTTTTGCTTAGAACGACGGTAGCATTATGAGGTGATCTCTCACTAAAATTTCAAGACGAAATTGTGTTCTCCCCGACTGTGCACCGTTGCTACAGTTCGTCGTTTCGAGACACCACGTGATGATCGGGTGTGATAGACTCAACGTTCACATACAACGGGTGCAAAACAGTTGCGCACGCGGAACACTCGGGTTAAGCTTGACGAGCCTAGCATGTGCAGACATGGCCTCGGAACACATGAGACCGAAAGGTCGATCATGAATCATATAGTTGATATGATTAGCATAGGGATGCTTACCACTGAAACTATACTCAACTCACGTGATGATCGGACTTGGGATAGTGTAAGTGGATCATGAACCACTCAAATGACTAGAGAGATGTACTTTTTGAGTGGGAGTTTAGCATATAATTTGATTAAGTTGAACTCTAATTATCTTGAACATAGTCTAAGTCCACTTTGAATATATTTGTGTTGTAGATCATGGCTCACGCGACAGTCATCCTGAATTTTAATACGTTCCTAGAGAAAGCTAAGTTGAAAGATGATGGAAGCAACTTTGTAGACTGGGCTCGTAATCTTAAGCTAATCTTACAAGATGGGAAGAAGGATTATGTCCTTAATGCTGCGCTAGGAGATGAACCACCCGCTACAGCTGATCAGGATGTTAAGAACGCTTGGTTAGCACGTAAGGAGGACTACTCAATAGTTCAATGTGCAGTCTTGTATGGCTTAGAACCGGGACTTCAACGTCGCTTTGAGCGTCATGGAGCATTTGAGATGTTCCAGGAGTTGGAGTTTATCTTTCAGAAGAACGCCCGGATCGAGAGGTATGAGACCTCCGATAAATTCTATGCTTGCAAGATGGAGGAAAACTCGTTTGTCAGTGAACATGTGCTCAAAATGTCTGGGTACTCAAACCGTCTAGCTGAGTTGGGGATTGAACTCCCGCAAGAAGCTATCACTGACAGAATCCTTCAATCACTGCTGCCAAGCTATAAAGGCTTTGTGTTGAACTACAACATGCAAGGGATGAACAAGTCTCCCGGCGAGTTGTTTGCGATGTTGAAAGTCGCAGAGTCTGAACTCCGTAAAGATCATCAAGTGTTGATGGTGAGCAAGACCACTAGTTTCAAGAGAAACGGCAAAGGCAAGAAGGGCAATTCGAAGAAGAGCGGCAAGCCTGTTGCCAATCCGCCGAAGAAACCCAAGGCTGGACCTAAGCCTGAAACAGAGTGCTTCTATTGCAAGGGTATGGGTCACTGGAAGCGCAATTGCCCCAAGTATCTGGCAGATAAGAAGGCGGGCAAAGAAAAATTAGGTATATTTGATATACATGTTATTGATGTGTACTTAACCGGCTCTCGTAGTAGTGCGTGGGTATTCGATACCGGTTCTGTTGCTCATATTTGCAACTCGAAGCAGGAACTGCGGAATAGACGAAGGCTGGCGAAAGACAAAGTGACGATGCGCGTAGGAAACGGTTCCAAGGTTGATGCAATCGCCGTCGGCACAGTGTCACTTCAGCTACCATCGGGATTAGTGATGAACTTAAATCATTGTTATTTAGTGTCTGCGTTGAGCATGAACATTATATCTGGATCTTGTTTATTGCGAGACGGTTACTCTTTTAAGTCTGAGAATAATGGTTGTTCTATTTCTATGAGTAACATCTTTTATGGTCATGCACCGAATGTGAGAGGATTGTTCATATTGAATCTTGATAGCGATATGCATATACATAACATTGAGACCAAAAGAGTTAGAGTAAACAATGATAGCGCCATATTTTTGTGGCACTGCCGCTTGGGTCATATTGGTGTAAAGCGCATGAAGAAACTCCATGCTGATGGACTTTTGGAGTCACTTGACTTTGATTCACTTGACACGTGCGAACCATGCCTCATGGGCAAGATGACTAAGACTCCGTTCTCCGGAACAATGGAGCGTGCAAGTGACTTGTTGGAAATCATATATACCGATGTGTGTGGTCCAATGAGTGTAGAGGCACGCGGCGGATATCGTTATTTTCTCACCTTCACTCACGATTTAAGTAGATATGGTTATGTCTACTTGATGAAGCACAAGTCTGAAACATTTGAAAAGTTCAAGCAATTTCAGAGTGAAGTGGAAAATCATCGTAACAAGAAGATCAAGTTCCTACGGTCTGATCGTGGGGGTGAATATCTGAGTTTCGAGTTTGGTGCTCACTTAAGACAATGTGGAATTGTTTCGCAGTTAACACCGCCTGGAACACCACAGCGTAATGGTGTGTCCGAACGTCGTAATCGTACTTTGTTAGAGATGGTGCGATCTATGATGTCTCTTACTGATTTGCCGTTACCATTTTGGGGTTATGCATTAGAAACAGCTGCATTCACTTTAAATAGGGCACCATCAAAATCCGTTGAGACGACACCATACGAACTGTGGTATGGCAAAAGGCCAAAGTTGTCGTTTCTTAAAGTTTGGGGATGTGATGCTTATGTCAAAAAGCTTCAGCCTGAAAAGCTGGAACCCAAAGCGGAAAAGTGCGTCTTCATAGGTTACCCAAAAGAGACAGTTGGGTACACCTTCTATCTCAAATCCGAGGGCAAAGTGTTTGTTGCTAAAAACGGAGCTTTTCTCGAGAAGGAGTTTCTCTCGAGAGAATTGAGTGGGAGGAAGATAGAACTTGACGAGGTTGTCGAACCCCTCATCCCTCTGGATGGTGGCGCAGGGCAAGGGGAAACCTCTGTCGTTGCGACGCCGGTTGAGGAGGAAGTTAATGATGATGATCATGAAACTCCAGTTCAAGTTTCTGTTGAACCACGCAGGTCGACGAGATCACGCGCTGCTCCAGAGTGGTACGGTAATCCCGTCTTATCAATCATGTTGTTGGACAACAATGAACCTGCAAATTATGAAGAAGCAATGGTGGGCCCAGATTCCAACAAATGGCTAGCAGCCATGAAATCCGAGATAGGATCCATGTATGAGAACAAAGTGTGGACTTTGGAGATACTACCTGAGGGCCGCAAGGCTATTCAGAACAAATGGATTTTTAAGAAGAAGACGGACGCTGACGGTAATGTGACCGTTTATAAAGCACGACTTGTGGCAAAGGGTTTTTCACAAGTTCCAGGAGTTGACTACGATGAGACTTTCTCACCCGTAGCGATGCTTAAGTCCGTGAGAATCATGTTAGCGATAGCTGCATTTTTCGATTATGAAATCTGGCAGATGTATGTCAAAACGGCGTTCCTTAATGGTTTCCTTAAGGAAGAGTTGTATATGATGCAACCCGAAGGTTTTGTCGATCCTAAAAATGCTGACAAGGTGTGCAAGCTCCAGCGATCCATTTATGGACTGGTGCAAGCATCTCGGAGTTGGAACAAACGCTTTGATGAGGTGATCAAAGCATTTGGGTTTATACAAGTGGTTGGAGAATCTTGTATTTACAAGAAAGTGAGTGGGAGCTCTGTGGCGTTTCTAATATTATATGTGGATGACATATTACTAATTGGAAACAACGTAGAGCTTTTGGAGAGCATAAAAGGTTACTTGAATAAAAGTTTCTCTATGAAGGACCTAGGAGAAGCTGCTTACATTCTAGGCATTAAGATCTATAGGGATAGACCAAAACGCCTGATAGGACTTTCACAAAGCACATACCTTGATAAAGTTTTGAAGAGGTTCAAAATGGAACAGTCCAAGAAAGGGTTCTTGCCAGTTTTACAAGGTACAAGATTGAGTAAGACTCAGTGCCCAGCGACTGATGAAGATAGAGAGCATATGCGCTCCGTCCCCTATGCTTCAGCCATAGGTTCTATCATGTATGCGATGCTGTGCACTAGACCGGATGTTAGCCTGGCCATAAGTATGGCAGGTAGGTTCCAGAGTAATCCAGGAGTGGATCACTGGACAGCGGTCAAGAATATCCTGAAGTACCTGAAAAGGACTAAGGAGATGTTTCTCGTGTATGGAGGTGACGAAGAGCTCGCCGTAAAAGGTTACGTCGATGCAAGCTTTGACACAGATCCGGACGACTCTAAGTCGCAAACCGGATACGTATTTATTCTTAATGGGGGTGCAGTAAGCTGGTGCAGTCCCAAGCAAAGCGTCATAGCAGATTCTACATGTGAAGCGGAGTACATGGCTGCCTCGGAGGCGGCTAAGGAGGGTGTCTGGATGAAGCAGTTCATGACGGATCTTGGAGTGGTGCCAAGTGCACTGGATCCAATAATCTTGTTCTGTGACAACACGGGTGCCATTGCCTTAGCAAAGGAACCACGGTTTCACAAGAAGACCAGACACATCAAACGACGCTTCAACCTCATCCGCGACTACGTCGAGGAAGAGGACGTAAATATATGCAAAGTGCACACGGATCTGAATGTAGCAGACCCGCTGACTAAACCTCTTCCACGGCCAAAACATGATCGACACCAGAACTGTATGGGTGTTAGATTTATTACAATGTAATTCACATGGTGATGTGAGGGCTGGATTATTGACTCTAGTGCAAGTGGGAGACTGTTGGAATTATGCCCTAGAGGCAATAATAAATATGGTTATTATTATAATTCCTGTATCAAGATAATAGTTTATTATCCATGCTATAATTGTATTGAATGAAGACTCATTTACATGTGTGGATACATAGACAAAACACCGTCCCTAGCATGCCTCTAGTTGGCTAGCCAGTTGATCGATGATAGTCAGTGTCTTCTGATTATGAACAAGGTGTTGTTGCTTGATAACTGGATCACGTCATTGGGAGAATCACGTGATGGACTAGACCCAAACTAATAGACGTAGCATGTTGATCGTGTCATTTTGTTGCTACTGTTTTCTGCGTGTTAAGTATTTATTCCTATGACCATGAGATCATATAACTCACTGACACCGGAGGAATGCTTTGTGTGTATCAAACGTCGCAACGTAACTGGGTGACTATAAAGATGCTCTACAGGTATCTCCGAAGGTGTTAGTTGAGTTAGTATGGATCAAGACTGGGATTTGTCACTCCGTGTGACGGAGAGGTATCTCGGGGCCCACTCGGTAATACAACATCACACACAAGCCTTGCAAGCAATGTGACTTAGTGTAAGTTGCGGGATCTTGTATTACGGAACAAGTAAAGAGACTTGCCGGTAAACGAGATTGAAATAGGTATGCGGATACTGACGATCGAATCTCGGGCAAGTAACATACCGAAGGACAAAGGGAATGACATACGGGATTATACGAATCCTTGGCACTGAGGTTCAAACGATAAGATCTTCGTAGAATATGTAGGATCCAATATGGGCATCCAGGTCCCGCTATTGGATATTGACCGAGGAGTCTCTCGGGTCATGTCTACATAGTTCTCGAACCCGCAGGGTCTGCACACTTAAGGTTCGGCGTTGTTTTATGCGTATTTGAGTTATATGGTTGGTTACCGAATGTTGTTCGGAGTCCCGGATGAGATCACGGACGTCACGAGGGTTTCCGGAATGGTCCGGAAATGAAGATTGATATATAGGATGACCTCATTTGATTACCGGAAGGTTTTCGGAGTTACCGGGAATGTACCGGGAATGACGAATGGGTTCCGGGAGTTCACCGGGGGGGGGGGGGGGGCAACCCACCCCGGGGAAGCCCATAGGCCATAAGGGTGGCGCACCAGCCCTTAGTGGGCTGGTGGGACATCCCAAAAGGGCCCTATGCGCCAAGGATAAGAAATCAAAGGAAAAAGGAAAAAAAAGGAGGAGGTGGGAAGGGAGGGGGACTCCCTCCCACCAAACCTAGTCCAACTCGGTTTGGGGGGGGGGAGAGTCCTCCCCCTTGGACTCGGCCGACCCCCTTGAGGGTCCTTGGACCCCAAGGCAAGGCCCCCTCCCTCCCACCTATATATACGGAGGTTTTAGGGCTGATTTGAGACGACTTTTCCACGGCAGCCCGACCACATACCTCCACGGTTTTTCCTCTAGATCGCGTTTCTCCGGAGCTCGGGCGGAGCCCTGCGGAGACAAGGTCATCACCAACCTCCGGAGCGCCGTCACGCTGCCGGAGAAATCTTCTACCTCTCCGTCTCTTTTGCTGGATCAAGAAGGCCGAGATCATCGTCGAGCTGTACGTGTGCTGAACGCGGAGGTGCCGTCCGTTCGGTACTAGATCGTGGGACTGATCGCGGGATTGTTCGCGGGGCGGATCGAGGGACGTGAGGACGTTCCACTACATCAACCGCGTTCTCTAACGCTTCTGTTGTACGGTCTACAAGGGTATGTAGATCACTCATCCCCTCTCGTAGATGGACATCACCATGATAGGTCTTCGTGCGCGTAGGAAATTTTTTGTTTCCCATGCGACGTTCCTCAACACTCTCTAGTCATTTGAGTGGTACATGATCCAAATCCACTATCTCAAGTCCGATCATCACGTGAGTCGAGAATAGTTTCAGTGGTAAGCATCTCTATGCTAATCATATCAACTATATGATTCATGCTCGACCTTTCGGTCTCATGTGTTCCGAGGCCATGTCTGCACATGCTAGGCTCGTCAAGCTTAACCCGAGTGTTCTGCGTGTGCAACTGTTTTGCACCCGTTGTATGTGAACGTTGAGTCTATCACACCCGATCATCACGTGGTGTCTCGAAACGAAGAACTGTCGCAACGGTGCACAGTCGGGGAGAACACAATTTCGTCTTGAAATTTTAGTGAGAGATCACCTCATAATGCTACCGTCGTTCTAAGCAAAATAAGGTGCATAAAAGGATTAACATCACATGCAATTCATAAGTGACATGATATGGCCATCATCACGTGCTTCTTGATCTCCATCACCAAAGCACCGGCACGATCTTCTTGTCACCGGCGTCACACCATGATCTCCATCATCATGATCTCCATCAACGTGTCGCCATCGGGGTTGTCGTGCTACTCATGCTATTACTACTAAAGCTACGTCCTAGCAATATAGTAAACGCATCTACAAGCACAAACGTTAGTTTAAAGACAACCCTATGGCTCCTGCCGGTTGCCGTACCATCGACCTGCAAGTCGATATTAACTATTACAACATGATCATCTCATACATCCAATATATCACATCACATCGTTGGCCATATCACATCACAAGCATACCCTGCAAAAACAAGTTAGACGTCCTCTAATTTTGTTGTTGCATGTTTTACGTGGTGACCATGGGTATCTAGTAGGATCGCATCTTACTTACGTAAACACCACAATGGAGATATATGAATTGCTATTTAACCTCATCCAAGGACCTCCTCGGTCAATTCCGATTCAACTAAGGTTGGAGAAACTGACATCCGCCAATCATCTTTGAGCAACGGAGTTACTCGTAGCGATGAAACCAGTCTCTCGTAAGCGTACGAGTAATGTCGGTCCGAGACGCTTCGATCCAACAATATCGCGGAATCAAGAAAAGACTAAGGAGGGCAGCAAAACGCACATCACCGCCCACAAAAACTTTTGTGTTCTACTCGAGAAGACATATACGCATGAACCTAGCTCATGATGCCACTGTTGGGAAACGTCGCATGGGAAACAAAAAATTTCCTACGCGCACGAAGACCTATCATGGTGATGTCCATCTATGAGAGGGGATGTTCGATCTACGTACCCTTGTAGACCGCACAGCAGAAGCGTTAGTGAACGCAGTTGTTGTAGTGGAACGTCCTCACGTCCCTCGATCTGCCCCGCGAACCGTCCCGCGATCAGTCCCGCGATCCGTCCCACGATCCGCTCCGATCTAGTGCCGAACGGACGGCACCTCCGCGTTCAGCACACGTACAGCTCGACGATGAACTCAGCCTTCTTGATCCAGCAAGAGAGACGGAGAGGTAGATGAGTTCTCCGGCAGCGTGACGGCTCTCCGGAGGTTGGTGATGATCTTATCTCGGCAGGGCTCCGCCCGAGCTCCGCAGAAACGCAATCTAGAGGTAAAACCGTGGAGATATGTGGTCGGGCTGCCGTGGCAAAGTTGTCTCAAATCAGCCCTAAAACCTCTGTATATATAGGGGGAAGAGGGGGAGCCTTTCCTTGGGGTCCAAGGACCCCCAAGGGGTTCGTCCGAGCCAAGGGGGGGAGTCATCCCCTTCCAAACCGAATCCAACTAGGTTTGGAAGGAGGAGTCCTTCCCCTTTTTCCCACCTCCTCTTTTCTCTTTGATTTTCTTCCTATGGCGCATAGGGCCTTCTTGGGCTGTCCCACCAGCCCACTAAGGGCTGGTGCGCCACCCCCAAGGCCTATGGGCTTCCCCGGGGTGGGTTGCCCCCCCCCCCCCCCCCCCGGTGAACACCCGGAACCCATTCGTCATTCCCAGTACATTCCCGGTAACTCCGAAAACCTTCCGGTAATCAAATGAGGTCATCCTATATATCAATCTTCGTTTCCAGACCATTCCAGAAACCCTAGTGACGTCCGTGATCTCATCCGGGACTCCGAACAACATTCGGTAACCAACCATATAACTCAAACACGCATAAAACAACGCCGAACATCAAGTGTGCAGACCCTGCGGGTTCGAGAACTATGTAGACATGACCCGAGTGACTCCTCGGTCAATATCCAATAGCGGGACCTGGATGCCCATATTGGATCCTACATATTCTACGAAGATCTTATCGTTTGAACCTCAGTGCCAAGGATTCATATAATCCCGTATGTCATTCCCTTTGTCCTTCGGTATGTTACTTGCCCGAGATTCGATCGTCAGTATCCGCATACCTATTTCAATCTCGTTTACCGGCAAGTCTCTTTACTCGTTCCGTAATACAAGATCCCGCAGCTTACACTAAGTCACATTGCTTGCAAGGCTTGTGTGTGATGTTGTATTACCGAGTGGGCCCCGAGATACCTCTCCGTCACACGGAGTGACAAATCCCAGTCTCGATCCATACTAACTCAACGAACACCTTCGGAGATACCTGTGGAGCATCTTTATAGTCACCCAGTTACGTTGCGACGTTTGATACACACAAAGCATTCCTCCGGTGTCAGTGAGTTATATGATCTCATGGTCATAGGAACAAATACTTGACACGCAGAAAACAGTAGCAACAAAATGACACGATCAACATGCTACGTCTATTAGTTTGGGTCTAGTCCATCACGTGATTCTCCTAATGACGTGATCGAGTTATCAAGCAACAACACCTTGTTCATAATCAGAAGACCCTGACTATGTTTGATCAACTGGCTAGCCAACTAGAGGCTTGCTAGGGACGGTGTTTTGTCTATGTATCCACACATGTATATAAGTCTTCATTCAATACAATTATAGCATGGATAATAAGATTATCATGAACTAGAAAATATAATAATAACTAATTTATTATTGCCTCTAGGGCATATTTCCAACAGCTAGATCCGGCCCACCTGACCCCATAGCCAAATAGTCCCTCAATCCGAACTATTCTTCGTATTCGGTCGTTGGTCTTGAAATTGGTTCAACAAATCTTCCCATCTTAGATCTTAAGGATCGCCGAGTGTATCCCAAGAGTTCACGCGTCGGGTATCCGAGGAGTTCACACGTCGGGCATCTGATGAGCCCTTTTAAATTCTTGACTTTTGCCAATGCCTTGTTATTTTATGCCACACCTCGGGTTCAACGTTTTTCCCGTGCGGCGGTGTCCTCTTCCAGTCGAGCTCCAACGCGGGACAACACCCGAGGACTCATAGACCACTTGGTCTTTGAAAAAGTTTGAAGGAGGTTAACTGAGCTTAATGTAGAAAAAGTTCTCTATGAAGCTAGCCACTCGCAGCCGAGCTTTTTGTCGGACTGCTTCCAAGGTGGTGCACCACCACTATCTTGGGCTGATATTTGGCAAAATTTAATTCAGATTGGTGCAATTTATTTATTGCTGAGACGTATTGCCAGTAGCCCTCAAGGTGTGTGTCGTCCGAAAATAGGGATGCACTTGAAGGATAATAGTATAAATCGGCCTCGGGATCAAGTCCTTGCTTGGAAGCATAATTTAGAAATAGAAACACGGTGTGCAATAGCTTCCGAGACTCATGTTTGGTGCGGCCGATCAACCTGAGGATCATAATCTCCTCGGAAACTTTCTTACACTTACAATTTCTTGCGTTGAATTGCCAATGCGGTAGCCCCCGAGACTTGTGTTGGGTAGCATGGTCGATCCTAGGATTGTATCTCCTCGGGAACTTGCTTAGTGTTGAGGTGCGGCTCGGCAGTGAAGATGCCTAACTACGGGTCGAAAAACAAAAATCTTTCCCACGCAAATTGTCAAGCATAACACCTCGACCAATAGGATGTCATGCCTCCTGAACAAAACATACAAATAGGTGAAAATTATCCTAAGCTCAAAAAACCAAAATACTTATGTAGAAATTTACGTTTGAATTAAATCAAGTTCCTTGGTGCTAATATGAAATTGGTCTTAAAGTTAATGTGTGCTTCCGTCATGCTTTAATATGACAAATCTCATCTCTAAACCTCAAGTTGGTGTGCCTTCGGCTTCAACCTTCTTTTCACGAAGGGGGAGTGCTTCTCATAGGCCATCTTACCAAACTAAACGCGAGCGGCTTTACACAGAAACAAGGCTATCCAGCAGTTGATCAACACTTGAGTGAAGAAAGGAGTGATGGAAAAAATAGTTTACAACGAATAAGAAAAAACACATTTATCATAAAACAACTCATACAAATTTAAGAGCCCCAAGTTAACTTTCTTAAAGGAAATTTATTTTTAACCAATATCGTTTTTAACAAACAAAGTTTTTAAGTAACAATTTTTTGTTTAACAAAAATATAATGCTTCTTGAACCGAACAAAAATTAAAAATTGAGCATTAAAGCGACTTAGCTGGTTAGTGTGCTCAAAACATAAAACTCTAGAAAAAATTACCTAAAAAAAAGACTTGAAATTTATGGTGGATCAAGAAAAACATAACATTCTAGAAAAAATTTCCTTCAAAAATATGTCCAATAACCTATTCATGAACTAGATGAACTCAAATCCGATTCGTTTCCGCATAGAAAACACCTCCAAAAATTGATGCACTCATCCAACGTTTCCCTGAGTGTGAACGGTCAGATCGAGTTGAAATTTTGAGGAGTGGTCTATATACGAATTTCGCAGCCCATGAACGATTGGATCTTCACTAGTGGAAAACGGGCCTTTGACCTGGACCCTTCAGTCCCGGCCTGCCTCTGGGCCGGGACTAAAGGCCCGGCCACGTCGCCCCAATTCTCAATGCCTCCCTCGAGGCTTTAGTCTCGGCCCGTAAGGAGCCTTTAGTCCCGGTTCATGTCCCAAACCAGGACTAAAGGGCTACGCGACGGGCAGTGGTGGTGGCAACCGTTCGTATCCCCCTTTAGTCCCGGTTGGTGGCTCAACCCGGGACTAAAGGACTAACACGTGGCCTGCCGTAGTGGTGGAGACCGTTCGTATCCCCCTTTAGTCCCGGTTGGTGGCTCAACCCGGGACTAAAGGCCTAACACGTGGCCTGCCGTAGTGGTGGCAACCGTTTGGTATACCTCTTTAGTCCCGGTTGGTGGCTCAATCCGGGACTAAAGGCCCAAACGGTTTGCATCCCACATCGTTTCGGGCGATGAAAAGCACGAACCGAAGCGCACAGTCGCCGCCATTTCTATGTTCTTCTTCTCTCTCGCGTCGCCCTCTCTGTTCTTCTCCTCTCTTCTTCCCTTCTCTTCTTCCACCATGCCAACTAGCTTTCATAAGGTGCTCGCACATGGCACGACGATACTCGATGTCGTGTACACGAACCTGAGCAACAAGGTGCCGTTTTTTCTTCAACAGTTGAAGGAAAAATGGTTTGACCACGCAGCGGATCATGAGAAGTTCTTGGGGCTTGATCTGGAGTACACGGACGATTAACGCGGTGTTGCCGTCATCCAACTATGCTTCGCACGCCATGTCTTGATCTTCCAATGGGCGAGGTAAGTTTTGAGGCTTTCTTTGATCCAAGATAATGACATTGTAAGTTTATTTGTTTCAATCATAGTTGGTTCCCTTCAAATAGTTGTAGTGAAACAATTTTGATTAGTTGAAGGGGAACACAATCTAATTGGAATAGTGTTCCATAATCTGAAAAATCGTATTAGAATCAACTAGTGTTTAATATGTTCCATTGGAATCATAGTTGGTTCCCTTCAAATAGTTGTAGTGAAATTTTTTTGATTAGTTGAAGGGGAGCACAATCTCATTGGAATAGTGTTCCATAATCTGAAAATTTGTATTAGAATCAACTAGTGTTTAATATGTTCCATTGGAATCATAGTTGGTTCGCTTCAAATAGTTGTAGTGAAACAATTTTGATTAGTTGAAGGAAACACAATCTGATTGGAATAGTGTTCCATAATCTGAAAAATCTGATTGGTTCAATATGTTCCATTGAAATCATAGTTGTAGTGATACAATTTTATGCGGTGTTCTTTGATCCAAGGTTATGAAAATTGAATATAGCTAGTGATCTCTCTAGGTTCCATTGGATAGCAATATGATATGTCATAGTCATGAAAATTGCATATAGCTAGTGATCTCTCTAGGTTCCATTGGATAGCTATAGTGATCTCTCTAGGTTCCATTGCATATGTTCTATTTGAATCCTAAAGATAAGTTTCTCTTTAGTTGTAGTGAAACATGTTTCCTTATTGCAGCAGTATGTAACATTTGTTCCATTTTAATTTGTTTCTGTTGCAGGAGTGACAAGCATTGTCCAGAACTCATGGAGTTCCTTTGCAGCGGCATCACTTTTGCTTCCGTTGACATAAGGAATGACAAGCTGAAGATGAGGCACAGCTTCGGTATTGAGATACCAGCTGGTTGCCTCGTTGATCTCCAAACGATATTCAGGCTTCGACATGACAGGACTTCGATGGCTCATATGGCAGTTGCCTTGATCGACGAGTCATATGGTGATATGAAGACCAGTTTCCCAAAGTCTCAGCACAGACTTTGGGAGAAGGGCCCACTTGATGATATCAACATTGAGTATGCAGCAAAAGATGCATACGTTTCATACGAGTTGTACCACAAGATTCGAGTCGTCAACTATGGCCAGCGTCACCTCGAGGAACGTGGACATTCTGATTTAGATGATTCACACGAGTAGTGTTCTTAACGTCGAACACTTGTATATATATCTATGGTAGCTATTATTATGTACTGTTTGGACTAGTATCATGTACTTCTTGGATCAATTTATATATGTCTAGTTTCTGTTTGTGCCATTATAGTTTCCAAATTTGAATGGTTTAGCCCTTTCTAACTTCATTTGCTACTTTTGAATGGTTTAGCCCTTTCTAACTTCATGGTATCATGCATTTCGACCACATATATATACAAAAAGTCTTCAGTTCAAATAAGTTCAAAAAATGAAATCCCTTTTGTAACAGATCTGTTTTGATTAAAACAACCATTTAAAAATGAAAGACCATTAGTCCCACGTGGCGTGCAGTGGAAGCACGTGGCGTGCCGCGAAACCACTTTTGTTGTGGGGGTCGCTTCTCCTTCTTCTCCTTGTGCTATATATTGGTTATGCACTAGGGGAAGTAGGAGTAGCGACCATCATCGACGGTTGAAAAATCAGGTGAGCTAGTGTCCACCATATATGAGAGAAGAAGAATGTCGTCTCTTATTGTGGGGGTCGCTTCTACTTCGAGAGAGATTGTCCATTTTGTGATGTGCCTTTGAACGGTGCATTTTGAACACACAAAAAGTATGGAGTTCAAATAAGTTCAAAAAAATGAAATCCCTTTGTAAGAGATGAGTTCTCGTTCGAAACCCTGCTACTTCCAGACAGATTGTCAGTTTTGTACACGAACTGCATCCAGTTTTTTCGTAGCCCTCTCAACTTTTTAACACATGCTATGTGGGTGAAATGATGATAGCATGCCAACTTTCAACATTTTCAGAGTTCATTTGTAGTTCTTTTCAATTTCAGGGTCAACTAGCTCAAAAAAAATAAGTAAATGCACGAAGAATACCAAATGAAGTCAGAAATTGTTGAAATTTTGTGATGTGCCTTTGAATGGTGCATTTTGAACACACAAAAAGTATGGAGTTCAAATAAGTTCAAAAAAATGAAATCCCTTTGTAAGACATGAGTTCTCGTTCGAAACCGTGCTACTTCGAGAGAGATTGTCAGTTTTGTACACGAAGTGCATCCAGTTTTTGTCGTAGCCCTCTCAACTTTTTAACACATGCTATGTGGGTGAAATTATGATAGCATGCCAACTTTCAACATTTTCAGAGTTCATTTGTAGTGCTTTTCAATTTCAGGGTCAACTAGCTCAAAAAAAATAAGTAAATGCACGAAATATACGAAATGAAGTCAGAAATTGTTGAAATTTTGTTATGTGCCTTTGAATGGTGCATTTTGAACACACAAAAAGTATGGAGTTCAAATAAGTTCAAAAAATGAAATCCCTTTGTAAGAGATGAGTTCTAGTTCGAAACCCTGCTACTTCGAGAGAGATTGTCAGTTTTGTACACGAACTGCATCCAGTTTTTGTCATAGCCCTCTCAACTTTTTTACACATGCTATGTGGGTGAAATGATGATAGCATGCCAACTTTCAACATTTTCAGAGTTCATTTGTAGTGCTTTTCAATTTCAGGGTCAGTTAGCTCAAAAAAATAAGTAAATGCACGAAGAATACCAAATGAAGTCAGAAATTGTTGAAATTTTGTGATGTGCCTTTGAATGGTTCATTTTGAACACACAAAAAGTATGGAGTTCAAATAAGTTGAAAAAAATGAAATCCCTTTGTAAGAGATGAGTTCTCGTTCGAAACCCTGCTACTTCGAGAGAGATTGTCAGTTTTGTACACGAACTGCATCCAGTTTTTGTCGTAGCCCTCTACACTTTTTAACACATTCTATGTGGGTGAAATGATGACAGCATGCCCACTTTCAACATTTTCAGAGTTCATTTGTAGTGCTTTTCAATTTCTGGGTCAACTAGCTCAAAAAAATAAGTAAATGCACGAAGAATACCAAATGAAGTCAGAAATTGTTGAAATTTTGTGATGTGCCTTTGAATGGTGCATTTTGAACACAAAAAACGTATGGAGTTCAAATAAGTTGAATAAAATGAAATCCCTTTGTAAGAGATGAGTTCTCGTTCGAAACCCTGCCACTTCGAGAGAGATTGTCAGTTTTGTACACGAACTGCATCCAGTTTTTGTCGTAGCCCTCTCAACTTTTTAACACATGCTATGTGGGTGAAATGATGATAGCATGCCAACTTTCAACATTTTCAGAGTTCATTTGTAGTGCTTTTCAATTTCAGGGTCAACTAGCTCAAACAAAATAAGTAAATGCACGAAATATACCAAATGAAGTCAGAAATTGTTGAAATTTTGTGATGTGCCTTTGAATGGTGCAATTTGAACACACAAAAAGTATGGTGTTCAAGTAAGTTCAAAAAAATGAAATCCATTTGTAAGAGATGAGTTCTCGTTCGAAACCCTGCTACTTCGAGAGAGATTGTCAGTTTTGTACACGAACTGCATCCAGTTTTTGTCGTAGTCCTCTCAACTTTTTAACACATGCTATGTGGGTGAAATGATGATAGCATGCCAACTTTCAACATTTTCAGAGTTCATTTGTAGTGCTTTTCAATTTCAGGGTCAAATAGCTCAAAAAAAATAAGTAAATGCACGAAGAATACCAAATGAAGTCAGAAATTGTTGAAATTTTGTGATGTGCCTTTGAATGGTGCATTTGAACACACAAAACGTATGGAGTTCAAATAAGTTCAAAAAATTGAAATCCCTTTGTAAGAGATGAGTTCTCGTTCGAAACCCTGCTACTTCGAGAGAGATTGTCAGTTTTGTACACGAAGTGCATCCAGTTTTTGTCGTAGCCCTCTCAACTTATAACACATGCTATGTGGGTGAAATGATGATAGCATGCCAACTTTCAACATTTTCAGAGTTCATTTGTAGTGCTTTTCAATTTCAGGGTCAACTAGCTCAAAAAAAATAAGTAAATGCACGAAATATACCAAATGAAGTCAGAAATTGTTGAAATTTTGTGATGTGCCTTTGAATGGTGCATTTTGAACACACAAAAAGTATGGAGTTCAAATAAGTTCAAAAAAATGTAATCCCTTTGTAAGAGATGAGTTCTCGTTCGAAACCCTGCTACTTCGAGAGATGATAGTTTGGATAGTCAAAATTATTAATTATGAAAATAAAAAATAGTTTTTCATTACTTATTCAATTTGAAACACTTTTCATTATCATACTTTTGTCAAATTCTAAAATATGCAAAAAGAATTTTTAATAAACATAGTTTTTAATTGAAAATAACAAAATAGATAATAGTTTGGATAGTCAAAATTATTAATTATGAAAATAAAAAATAGTTTTGCATTATTTATTCAATTTGAAACACTTTTCATTATCATAGTTTTGTCAAATTCTCAAATATGCAAAAAGAATTTTTAATAAACATAGTTTTTAATTGAAAATAACAAAATAGATAATAGTTTGGATAGTTAAAATTATTAATTATGAAAATAGAAAATAGTTTGGCATTATTTATTCAATTTGAAACACTGTTCATTATCATAGTTTTGTCAAATTCTCAAATATGCAAAAAGAATTTTTAATAAACATAGTTTTTAATTGAAAATAACAAAATAGATAATAGTTTGGATAGTCAAAATTATTAATTATGAAAATAGAAAGTAGTTTTGCATTATTTATTCAATTTGAAACACTTTTCATTATCATAGTTTTGTCAAATTCTCAAATATGCAAAAATAATTCTCAAATTTCATTATCATAGAAAAAAATTGAAACTATATGAGAAATCATGGACAAAATTCAACCTGAATTCACTTTGAATTCAGATTGAATTTTCTCCACAATTTCGAATATAGTTTCAATTTTCAGTAAGTTTAGGCCCGTAAGCCTGCTTTAGAGAGGAGCTCGATGGACAAGCTGCGACGGGGCTTATAAACAAGTGTTAGTCCCCCTCGCTGGGCGAGGTGGGACTAAACTTATCGTGGAGCCGAGGAGGGGCTTTAGTCCTGGGTGGAGCCACACCCCGGGACTAAAGACACCCTTTAGTCCCGGCTGGAGCCACGCACCGGGACTAAAGACCCCCTCCTTCCCGCCTCTTGGTCTGCCCGAAAAGAGGCCTTTAGTCCCGGGTCCTGGCTCCACCCGGGACTAAAGGGGGTCTTTAGTCCCGGCCCGAGCCACGCACCGGGACTATAGATCCACCTATATAAGCGGGACTTCGAAAATTTACAACCCAATTCGTCCATTTCTCTTCTTCTTCCTCTCGTTCTCCTGCCCGGCGCGGCACAGCGACGAACTAACCGACGCCGTCAGGCTGCCCGCCGTCCTGCTCGCCGCCGCCTGCGGTCCTCCTCGCCGCCGCACCGTCCTCCTCGCCGCCGCGCCGTCCTCCTAGCCGTCGCACCGTGCTCCTCGCCGTCGCGCCGTCCTCCTCGCCGCGCGCCGTCAACACCTTCGGCCGGTAAGCCCCCCGCCCCCTCCTCCCCAACACTCCGGCCAGTATAGAAGAAAAGAAGAAAAATGAGAAGAGAATAAGAAAAAGGAGAAGAAAGGAAGAAAAAGGAGAAGAAAAGAAGAAAAAGGAGAAGAAAAGAAGAAAAAGATTATTTTTGTCATTTAATTCCTATTGTTATTAGGTTTGTGCTAGATTATTAGGGTTAGTAATATTTAGAATTAGGTTAGGGTTACAAGAAGAAGAAATATGAACAAAAATAAGAAAATAAGATTAGGAAAAATGAAAATAAGAAGAGGAGGAGAAGAAAAGAAGAAAAAGTGTATAGTGTATAGTGTATATGCTTAAGTGTATAGTGTATATAGTGTATAGTGTATAAGGAGAGGAGAAATTTTGCTATAGTGTATATAGTGTATAGTGTATAAGAAAAGAAGAAAAGAAGAGGAGGAGAAGAGAAGAAAAGAAGAGGAGGAGAAGAAAAATGAAAATAAGAAGAGGATGAATTTTGCTATTGTATAGTGTATATGCTTAAGTGTTAATAGTGTTTCTTAGATTATTGCTTAATTTTGCTATTGTATATGCTTAAATGTTAATAGTTTAATTTTGCTATTGTATATGCTTAAGTGTTAATAGTTTATTTTTAGCAAGAAAATTAATAGAACTAGTTTATTTTTTTAGTTCATTTTACGATGCCTATCCCGCATCCTCGTCGTCGACTCGGCGGAGGACACCTGCTTGATCAGAGGGGCCCTGTCCGGGACTGGGCTCCGCCCGGCTGGTATTGGGAGGTGCTACCTTCCGGGGGGCGTAGGTTGGTGAGGAGCCAGCCCGTCGTTGACCCGATCCTTGTTTGGTGGCGGTCGCGTGGGCCAGTGAGGATGCCGAGGCTTCCGGACACCGCGGAGGCGGTACGTCACCGTGTCAGCGAGGAGGATGAGCACGTCCGTCGCTACATGGTTGCATTGGAGGGCAGGTTCGAGCATACCTGGCAGGTTCTTCGGGGATCTCACTGGAGCTATGATCCTGTGATGGTTCCTTCTCTTTGGGTGTCCATCGCCCGTGCCGATACCCGTCGGGCGCTACGGTTCTAGATGTATTAGTGATGCTATATGTATGATAGTATTCGAGGAGTATTAGTGATAATATTCGACGATGTACGGACAAAAGTGATGATGTATTAGCTTATAATTGAATGCATGCTAATTTGAATACTACTTTATTTTACGATTTGGTTTTGCTTATTGAATGCTCAAATTGGAAAAGTACTCCTACTTTGAATACTATGCAGAAATCTAGGAGTCCCGGGTGGAGCCACGACCCGGGACTTAAGTTGTTTTGAAACGGAGTTCCTGATAGAATAATTCTTTTTTGGTACAAAGGTTAAGAGAATCCGTTTTTTGCAGAACTATGGATCCACATATCAGGAACCTCGAAGAGGAAGAACTTCTCGAAGATATAATCAAAGACGGCCCCGACATTGAACCAGCTGAATCTCCGTCGTCATATCTAAACCAGGACGTTGGAATGGAGGTCGAGCGACACGAAGATGAAGCCGATGGGGCAGGAGATAGGTCCAATGACGGAGAAGGTGATAGCTCCACTGATGGAGAAGCCGGTGTAGAGGAGAAGTCCGGCGAGGTATACATATGAAGTTCGACAATCACTTGTAATATGTGAAAAATATTGGAGATAGCTCTATATTGTATACATATACATTCATTTGACGAATGTTTCTCCCTCTTAGGCCTCCACATCGAGCAAAACTACGAAACGAGGCCCGACTAGAAAGTTGGATGCACGGACGCATTACACATTTGAGGTGATATTTCCTACGGGCGAACCCAAGCTTCCTAAGAATGTTGCTGACACATTCAAGAAGCAATGCGGAGTTCTCGTTAGGGATCACGTCCCGATCAGCGTTCGGGAGTGGAACAAGCGCAAAGGGGCAGCCGATAGTGACTATGTCGCCGAAAGGTACAAAGATAATCTTTGGAATGATCTCATGTCACATTTCAACCTGCCAGAATGTGAGAATGAAGACGCCGCAGACAAACTGAGGGCCAAAGTCAAGCAGTGGACTCCGAAGAAGATGGCCGAACTGTTCCGTAGCTAGAAGAAGAAGCTATGGAAAAACTATCTGAAGACAAAGAAAGTGCGAGTATTCGAGGGGTATCTAGCCAAGCAGGCGAATCACTGGAAGGCATTTCAAGAGTACAAGGAGTCAGAAGATGCCCAGGCATTATCAGAAAAGAACAAGATAAATGCCGACAAGAAGAAAGATCACCACAAGCTGGGGCCAGGGGGCTATGAGACTGCCATCCCAAAGTGGGATAAGAAAGAGCAAGATCTGATAGATAAAGGCATCGTACCTGAACCACTCCATGATGAGAGTGGGAATTGAGAGCAAGAAATTGGTTCCTTGCGCATGGTGGGTCGTACGACGAAACAACAGGGGACCTCATCTGCAATGACGAGCTTAGGATACCCAGGGAGAATTGGAAAAGGATAGTGAAAGAAATTAAGAAGGGACAAACAAAGTTCATTGCAGATAGAGATAAAGATTTGCTCACACTGGTCCTCGGCAATGACGAACATGGAGGACGAACGCGAGGCTTCAGTCCTTCTTACCCATGGTGGCTTGGGTTTGCCAGAGACCAAGACACTTACAGAAGCCGAGAGAGAGCAAAGAAGCGGCAGCAGGATGAGGAGAATGACAAGTTCAACCAGTTGCTTGCCAGGATTAATGAGCAACAGAAGCAGATTGATGAGCTTAGAGGAGTACCGCGCGAGGAAGATCCTGCACTTGATATTACCGGTGCCCCATCTAAGCGGAAAAGCAGCGTGGCTGAATCTGAGGCCCCGCCCGACGACGAACGAAGAATGATAGAGGGCGGTCCTGGCTACCCCGTGGATGGAATCAAGGAGTCAACATCATGTGAACTCCATCAGAAATTCAAGAACATATCCATGAAGGTGGCCATCGGACAAGCTTTACCTTCTGGCCCTGATGCACGCTGGCATGGCCGTGAGATTCCAGCTGGCTTTGCTAAAGTCGGGGTGGATGAAATCATGATGGGGTTTAATGATATGGAGCTCGACATAGCTGGACCCGAAGATGACAGGACACTCGGAGAAGTACTGGGTGGAGTCATCCTATGGGACAAGAACTACATCAAGCTTCCAGGCTTGGCCCCAAGGACAACACCGCCTCCGAGTCGTCGCAGGTCACCTACACCTCCATTACCTCCAAGCCCTCCACATGACGTCGGCCAGCACAACACGAGTCCATCTCGATCACCGCCGCCGGACTTGGGTCGTCCGTCTCCGCCGCCGCCCGCACATGGTACTAAGCGGAAGCGTGCCAGCAAGAACGCTCCGTCGAAGATTTCTAAGCGACGGAGCTCCCCAAAGCGCAAACTGTCGCCCCTCCCAAAGGTACCTCATGCTAATCTTCCTATCAGACCTTATGATCGTACCCCCGAGGAAAACGCCAGGATAGCAAAGGAACAGCATGATGCGCAGATGAAAAGGAAGGAACCCGAGCCCCGCCCGGAATACACCGAGAAGCACATAGCATGGGCAAAAGACTTCATAACCACTCCATCACAGTATGACTTACACTATAAGCCTAATGACTATACACGCACATTGCAGAAGGAAGTGAAAAAGAGCAGCTCACGTGCAAGTGCAAGTGGGAGCAAATCAAGTTCAACTACAAGCAAGAAAAAATCAGACGTTCCTCAGCTTGGACAACAGGCCAAACAGTCGATCCCACCCCTCAAGGTGTTAACCGAGAATGTTCCCCCTCCGATGCAGGGTCAAGCTTTTGAAAGAGTAAAGTAGTTGGCGGATGAATGTGGTATCTCGGTTGAAGATTTGCTGGCTTCCCAAGACGACAGGATACCCAAGGCTGTGGTAGCCCCTAAGCCACAGTTTCTCATGGGAGAGCCTTTGGTTAGCAAAGATGATCTCCCAACAAATATGCGTTACTTGCATAAATGGTACTTAAGTGAATCAAAGAATGGGAGAACGATGATAGTGCTGAGTGTCCCACGGGAGTACTACGGCCGCTCCGAAGAAATCCATATCGACTTTGATGAACTCTTCCAGATGTACAATGACGACGCCCTCCACAAATCGCTTATGAGTTGCTATTGTCTGTAAGTTTTTTAATTCGTTGTCTACATATAACTTGTTTAGTTATTTCAGTTCATTGTCTATATATAACTTGTACTCTATTATGCAGAATGAAGATTCTGGAGTGTAAAAGTAAGAGCATCCTAAATATTGGGTTTATTGACCCAGATAAAATACATATAGCGACGCTAACTGACAAACCCAAGGAGACGGAGGAAAACCTTCTAACGTTTCTAACAGATCAAAATTTCTGTGACCACATACTGTTTCCATACAACTTCAGGTGAGGGTCTTTACTCTGTTGTGTCCATTCACTTATAAGTGTAATTGATAAGTTACTGACACACACACACATATATATATATACATGTGCAGCTTCCATTGGATTCTGTTGGACATTCAAATTGATAAGGGAAGAGTTGATGCCTTCGACCCATTATCGAGACCCTTGGAACAGTTCCAAAGCCTGCAGGACATGCTCCAAGGGTAATTTTAATCATTCTTGCGCTCTATCGGTATCTTTCGATGATTTTCTGATATATCAATTAATGAAAAACTTAGCAAATTATTATCCTTGTCGGGCAGGGTTTGGAAGCGGTTCAAGTGCGTGACTACCGGTAACTTTCCTGAGAAGCTGACCTTTAGAGCGGCTCACGTAAGTAGTGTTGGAAATATGCCCTAGAGGCAATAATAAATTAGTTATTATTATATTTCTTAGTTCATGATAATCGTTTATTATCCATGCTATAATTGTATTGATTGGAAACACAATACTTGTGTGGATACATAGACAAAACACTGTCCCTAGTAAGCCTCTAGTTGACTAGCTCGTTGATCAAAGATGGTCAAGGTTTCCTGGCCATAGGCAAGTGTTGTCACTTGATAACGGGATCACATCATTAGGAGAATCATGTGATGGACTAGACCCAAACTAATAGACGTAGCATGTTGATCGTGTCATTTTGTTGCTACTGTTTTCTGCGTGTCAAGTATTTATTCCTATGACCATGAGATCATATAACTCACTGACACCGGAGGAATGCTTTGTGTGTATCAAACGTCGCAACGTAACTGGGTGACTATAAAGATGCTCTACAGGTATCTCCGAAGGTGTTAGTTGAGTTAGTATGGATCAAGACTGGGATTTGTCACTCCGTGTGACGGAGAGGTATCTCGGGGCCCACTCGGTAATACAACATCACACACAAGCCTTGCAAGCAATGTAACTTAGTGTAAGTTGCGGGATCTTGTATTACGGAACGAGTAAAGAGACTTGCCGGTAAACGAGATTGAAATAGGTATGCGGATACTGACGATCGAATCTCGGGCAAGTAACATACCGAAGGACAAAGGGAATGACATACGGGATTATACGAATCCTTGGCACTGAGGTTCAAACGATAAGATCTTCGTAGAATATGTAGGATCCAATATGGGCATCCAGGTCCCGCTGTTGGATATTGACCGAGGAGTCTCTCGGGTCATGTCTACATAGTTCTCGAACCCGCAGGGTCTGCACACTTAAGGTTCGACGTTGTTTTATGCGTATTTGAGTTATATGGTTGGTTACCGAATGTTGTTCGGAGTCCCGGATGAGATCACGGACGTCACGAGGGTTTCCGGAATGGTCCGGAAACGAAGATTGATATATAGGATGACCTCATTTGGTTACCGGAAGGTTTTCGTGCATTACCGGAAAAGTTTCGGGCTCATCGGTAGTGTACCGGGAGTGCCGGGAGGGGTGCCGGGGACCATCGGGAGGGGTGTCACGCCCCAAGGGGTCTCATGGGCTATGGGAAGAGATAAACCAGCCCCTAGTGGGCTGGAATAAGTTCCCACTAAGGCCCATAAGGTTTGAGAAGGAAAAAACACAAGGTGGAAAGAGTTTCCAAGTGGGAAGGTGGAATCCTACTCCAAGTAGGATTGGAGTAGGACTCCTCCACCTCCAATTTCGGCCAAACCTTTAGGTTTTGAGGCTGCCTCCTCCCCTCCCTCCCACCTATATATACGGAGGTTTTAGGGCTGATTTGAGACGACTTTCTCACGGCTGCCCGACCACATACCTCCATAGTTTTTCCTCTAGATCGCGTTTCTGCGGAGCTCGGGCGGAGCCCTGCTGAAACAAGATCATCACCAACCTCCGGAGCGCCGTCACGCTGCCGGAGAACTCTTCTACCTCTCCGTCTCTCTTGCTGGATCAAGAAGGCCGAGATCATCGTCGAGCTGTACGTGTGCTGAACGCGGAGGTGCCGTCCGTTCGGTACTAGATCGTGGGACTGATCGCGGGATTGTTCGCGGGGCGGATCGAGGGACGTGAGGACGTTCCACTACATCAACCGCGTTCTCTAACGCTTCTGCTGTACGATCTATGAGGGTACGTAGATCACTCATCCCCTCTCGTAGATGGACATCACCATGATAGGTCTTCGTGCGCGTAGGAAAATTTTTGTTTCCCATGCGACGTTCTCCAACAGTGGCATCATGAGCTAGGTTCATGCGTAGATGTCTTCTCGAGTAGAACACAAAAGTTTTTGTGGGCGGTGATGTGCGTTTTGCTGCCCTCCTTAGTCTTTTCTTGATTCCGCGGTATTGTTGGATTGAAGCGGCTTGGACCGACATTACTCGTACGCTTACGAGAGACTGGTTTCATCGTTACGAGTAACCCCCTTTGCTCAAAGATGACTGGCAAGTGACGGTTTCTCCAACTTTAGTTGAATCGGATTTGACCGAGGAGGTCCTTGGATGAGGTTAAATAGCAACTCATATATCTCCGTTGTGGTGTTTGCGTAAGTAAGATGCGATCCTACTAGATACCCTTGGTCACCACGTAAAACATGCAACAACAAAATTAGAGGACGTCTAACTTGTTTTTGCAGGGTATGATTGTGATGTGATATGGCCAACGATGTGATGTGATATATTGGATGTATGAGATGATCATGTTGTAATAGAAATATCGACTTGCACGTCGATGGTACGGCAACCGGCAGGAGCCATAGGGTTGTCTTTATACTAACATATGTGCTTGCAGATGCGTTTACTATTTTGCTAGGATGTAGCTTTAGTAGTAATAGCATAAGTAGCACGACAACCCCGATGGCAACACGTTGATGGATGATCATGGTGTGGCGCCGGTGACAAGAAGATCGTGCCGGTGCTTTGGTGATGGAGATCAAGAAGCACGTGATGATGGCCATATCATGTCACTTATGAATTGCATGTGATGTTAATCCTTTTATGCACCTTGTTTTGCTTAGAACGACGGTAGCATTATGAGGTGATCTCTCACTAAAATTTCAAGACGAAATTGTGTTCTCCCCGACTATGCACCGTTGCGACAGTTCTTCGTTTCGAGACACCACGTGATGATCGGGTGTGATAGACTCAACGTTCACATACAACGGGTGCAAAACAGTTGCACACGCAGAACACTCGGGTTAAGCTTGACGAGCCTAGCATGTGCAGACATGGCCTCGGAACACGTGAGACCGAAAGGTCGAGCATGAATCGTATAGTTGATATGATTAGCATAGGGATGCTTACCACTGAAACTATTCTCGACTCACGTGATGATCGGACTTGAGATAGTGGATTTGGATCATGTACCACTCAAATGACTAGAGAGATGTACTTTTTGAGTGGGAGTTCTTAAGTAATATGATTAATTGAACTAATTGTCATGAACATAGTCTAATGGTCTTTGCGAATTACGATGTAGCTTGCGCTATAGCTCTACTATTTAGTTGAAAATTGATAGTAGCAACCTTTGCAGACTGAGTCTGTAAAACCGAGGATTGTCCTCGTTGCTGCGCAGAAAGCTTATGTCCTTAATGCACCACTCGGTGTGCTGCACCTCGAGCGTCGTCTGTGGATGCTGTGAACATCCGACATACACGTTTCTGATGACTACACGATAGTTCAGTGCAAAGTACTTAATGGCTTAGAAGCAAGGCACCGAAAACGTTTTAAAACGTCACGGAACATAAGTGATGTTCTAAAGAGATGAAATTGTGATTTCATGCTTGTGCCCTTGTTAAGAGGTACGAGACCTCCAACAAGATTCTTTGACCACAAAGTAAAGGAGAAAAGCTCAATCGTTGAGCGTGTGCTCAGATTATCTGAGTACGACAATCACTCGAATCGAGTGGGAGCTAATCTTCCAGATGAGATAGTGATGGTTCTCCAAAATCACTGCCACCAAGCTTTGTGAGCTTCGTGATGAACTATAACATATCAAGGATAGATACAATGATCCTTGAGCGATTCGCGACGTTTGACACTCCGAAAGTAGAAATCAAGAAGGAGCATCAATAGTTGATGGTTTGAAAAACCACTAAGTTTCAAGAAAGGGGAGGGCTAGAAGGGATACTTCGTGAAACGGCAAAACAGTTGCTGCGCTAATGAAGAGACCCAAGATTGAACCCAAACCCGAGACTAAGTGCTTCTGTAATAAGGGGAACAGTCACTGAGGCGGAGCAACTCTAGATACTTGGGAGATAAGAAGGCTGGCAAAAGTCGAGAGAAGTATATTTGATATACATAATGTTGATGTGTACTTTACTAGTACTCCTAGTAGCACGAGGGTATTGGATACCAGTTCGGTTGCTAAGTGATTAGTAACGCGAAATGAAAGCTACGGCATAAGCGGAGACTAGCTAAAGGCGAGGTGACGATACGTGTTGGAAGTGTTTCCAAGGTTGATATGATCAAACGTCACACGCCCCCTCTACCATCGGGATTGGTGTTGAACCTAAATAATTGTTATTTGGTGCTTGCGTTAAGCATGAACATGATTGGATCGTGTTTATTGCAATACGATCATTCATTCAAAGAGAATAATGGTTACTCTATTTGCTTGAATAATCACCTTCAATGGTTTATTGAATCTCGATTGTAGTGTTACACATTGGTGCCAAAAGATACGAGTTAAATGATGATAGTACCACTTACTTGTGGCACTGCCGCTTGAGTCATGTTAGTATATAAATTGCATGAAGAGGCTCCATGCTGATGGATCTTTACTCACCTGATTTCGAATCACTAGTGACATGCAAATCATACCACATGAACAAGGCCTTGTTTTCATTGAGATGAAACAAGATAGTAACTTGTTGGAAGTGATACATTTTGATGTATGCAGTCCAGTGAGTGCTGAGGCACGCAGTGGATATCATTATGTTCTTACTTCACTGACGACTTGAGTAGATACAGGAGTATTTACTTAATGAATCACAAGTCTGAAATATTGAAAAGTTCAATTCTGTTTCAGAGTGAAGTTCGTTGTAACAACAGGATAAACTGTCTACGATATGATCATAGAAATGAATATCTGAGTTGCGAGTTTTTGGTACACAGTTAAGACAATGTGGAAATTGTTTCACAGTTCGTGCCACCTGGAACATCATGGTGTGATGATGTGTCTGAACGTCATAGCCACGCACTATTTAGTATGGTGCATGCTGTGATGTCTCTTATCGAATTACCACTATCGTTTATGGGTTATGCATTAGAGACAACCACATTCACTTTAAATAGGGCACCGCGTATTTCCGTTGAGATGACACAGTATAGACTGAGGTTTAGAGAAATCTAAACTGTCGTTTCTTGAAAGTTTGGGGCTTCAAAACTTATGTGAAAAAGTTTCAGTCTGATAAGCTCGAACCCAAAGCGGATAAATGCATCTTCATAGGATATCCAAAACAGTTGGGTACATCTCCTATCTCAGATCCAAAAGCAAAGTGTTTGCTTCTAGAAACGGATCCTTTCTCGAGAAAAGGTTTCTCTCGAAAGAATTGAGTGGGAGGGTAGTAGAACTTGATGAGGTTATTAAAACCATCACTTCAACCAGTGTGTAGCAGGGCATAGGAAGTTGTTCCTGTGGCGCCTACACTAATTGAAGTGGAAGCTGATGATGGTGATCATTGAGCTTCGAATCAAGTTACTACAAACCTCGTAGGTCGACAAGGTCGCGTACTGCTGCAGAGTAGTACGGTAACCCTGTCTTGGAGGTCATGTTGTTGAGCAACAGTGAACCTACGAGTTATGGAGAAAGCGATGGTGGGCCCAGATTCCGACAAATGGCTGGAAGCCATGAAATCCGAGAGAGGATCCATGTGTGAAAACAAAGTGTAGACTTTGGTAGAACTACTTGATGGTCATGGGACTATTGGGTAAAATGGATCTTTAAAAGAAGACAGACGATGATGGTGATAAGTCACTATTAAGAAAAGCTCGACTTGTCGCAAAGATGTTTTCGACAAGATCAAACAGTTGACTATGATGAGTCTTTCTCACTCGTAGCGATGCTAAAGGTCTGTTAGAATTGTGTTAGTAGTTGCTGCATTATTTATGAAATATTGCACGTAGGATGTCAAAACGTTGTTTCCTCGACGGTTTCCTTGAGCAAACATTGTATGTGATACAGCCAGAAGGTTTTGTCGATCCTAAAGATACTAGCAAGTATGCAAGCTCCAGTGATCCTTCAATGGACTGGTGCAAGCATCTCGGAGTTGGAATAAGCACTTTGATGAGATGATCAAAGATTTTGGGTGTGTACAAGGTTTATGAGAAACTTGTATTTCCAAAGAAGTGAGTGGGAGCACTATAGAATTTCTGATAGGTATATGTGGTTGACATATTGTGGATCAGAAGTAATGTAGAATTTATGTAAAGCATACAAGGTTGTTTGAAAGAAGTTTTCAAAGGAGTACCTGGATTACGCTACTTGAACGTTGAGCATCAAAGATCTATGGAGATAGATCGAAAGCGCTTAATAGAAGTTTCAACAAGATGCATGCCTTGACAAGTTTTTGAAAGAGTTCAAAATAGACCAGCAAAGAAGGAGTTCTTGGTTGCGTTGTGAGGTGTGAATTTGAGTAAGACTCAAAACCCGACCACGGCAGAATAAAGAGAATAGACGAAGGTCGTCTTCTATGCCTTAGCCGTAGAATCTAAAGTATGCCATGCTGTGTACCGCACCTGATGTGTGCCTTGACTCAAAGTCTGTTGAGGGTACAGAGAGTGATCCATGATTGAATCACTAGCAGCGGTCAAAAATTTATCCTTAGTAACAAATGGACTAAGGAATTTTTCTCGATTATGGAGGTGGTTAAAGAGTTCGTCGTAAAGGGTTACGTCGATGCAAGCTTTGACACTAATTTGAATAACTATGAGTAGTGAAACGAATTCATATAGTAGAGTGGATATTTGGAACATTTCCGAATAGCACGTAGTAGCAGCATCTATAAGATGACATAAAGATTTGTAAAGAACGCACGGATCTGAAAGTTTCAGGACCGTTGACTAAAACCTCTCTCACAAGCAAGACATGATCAGACCCCATAACTATATGGGTGTTGGATTCGTTGGAATCACATGGTGATGTGAACTAGATTATTGACTCTAGTGCAAGTGGGAGACTGTTGGAAATATGCCCTAGAGGCAATAATAAATTAGTTATTATTATATTTCTTAGTTCATGATAATCGTTTATTATCCATGCTATAATTGTATTGATTGGAAACACAATACTTGTGTGGATACATAGACAAAACACTGTCCCTAGTAAGCCTCTAGTTGACTAGCTCGTTGATCAAAGATGGTCAAGGTTTCCTGGCCATAGGCAAGTGTTGTCACTTGATAACGGGATCACATCATTAGGAGAATCATGTGATGGACTAGACCCAAACTAATAGACGTAGCATGTTGATCGTGTCATTTTGTTGCTACTGTTTTCTGCGTGTCAAGTATTTATTCCTATGACCATGAGATCATATAACTCACTGACACCGGAGGAATGCTTTGTGTGTATCAAACGTCGCAACGTAACTGGGTGACTATAAAGATGCTCTACAGGTATCTCCGAAGGTGTTAGTTGAGTTAGTATGGATCAAGACTGGGATTTGTCACTCCGTGTGACGGAGAGGTATCTCGGGGCCCACTCGGTAATACAACATCACACACAAGCCTTGCAAGCAATGTAACTTAGTGTAAGTTGCGGGATCTTGTATTACGGAACGAGTAAAGAGACTTGCCGGTAAACGAGATTGAAATAGGTATGCGGATACTGACGATCGAATCTCGGGCAAGTAACATACCGAAGGACAAAGGGAATGACATACGGGATTATACGAATCCTTGGCACTGAGGTTCAAACGATAAGATCTTCGTAGAATATGTAGGATCCAATATGGGCATCCAGGTCCCGCTGTTGGATATTGACCGAGGAGTCTCTCGGGTCATGTCTACATAGTTCTCGAACCCGCAGGGTCTGCACACTTAAGGTTCGACGTTGTTTTATGCGTATTTGAGTTATATGGTTGGTTACCGAATGTTGTTCGGAGTCCCGGATGAGATCACGGACGTCACGAGGGTTTCCGGAATGGTCCGGAAACGAAGATTGATATATAGGATGACCTCATTTGGTTACCGGAAGGTTTTCGTGCATTACCGGAAAAGTTTCGGGCTCATCGGTAGTGTACCGGGAGTGCCGGGAGGGGTGCCGGGGACCATCGGGAGGGGTGTCACGCCCCAAGGGGTCTCATGGGCTATGGGAAGAGATAAACCAGCCCCTAGTGGGCTGGAATAAGTTCCCACTAAGGCCCATAAGGTTTGAGAAGGAAAAAACACAAGGTGGAAAGAGTTTCCAAGTGGGAAGGTGGAATCCTACTCCAAGTAGGATTGGAGTAGGACTCCTCCACCTCCAATTTCGGCCAAACCTTTAGGTTTTGAGGCTGCCTCCTCCCCTCCCTCCCACCTATATATACGGAGGTTTTAGGGCTGATTTGAGACGACTTTCTCACGGCTGCCCGACCACATACCTCCATAGTTTTTTCTCTAGATCGCGTTTCTGCGGAGCTCGGGCGGAGCCCTGCTGAAACAAGATCATCACCAACCTCCGGAGCGCCGTCACGCTGCCGGAGAACTCTTCTACCTCTCCGTCTCTCTTGCTGGATCAAGAAGGCCGAGATCATCGTCGAGCTGTACGTGTGCTGAACGCGGAGGTGCCGTCCGTTCGGTACTAGATCGTGGGACTGATCGCGGGATTGTTCGCGGGGCGGATCGAGGGACGTGAGGACGTTCCACTACATCAACCGCGTTCTCTAACGCTTCTGCTGTACGATCTACGAGGGTACGTAGATCACTCATCCCCTCTCGTAGATGGACATCACCATGATAGGTCTTCGTGCGCGTAGGAAAATTTTTGTTTCCCATGCGACGTTCTCCAACAAGTAGTAGTATGATATACTTCTATTAATTTTCAATACATTTATGATGCTAGATTATTATTTTGATTATATATATTCTATTCTCGTAAAGTGTGACCAGCAGCCACGGGGAACGCATCTATGCGGATACTATGTTTGCGAGACCATTCGCACGTTTACCTCTGAGTTCAAGGATCACAGATTCGACGTAAGCAATGAACATTCACACCTCTATTTTTACCCGTCATTCTTTGTTATCATGATTGATATTCATATTCATCTCCTCTTCTTATATAGCACACGGCCATGAGGACGAAGGTCCTACCACAGCAACGCACGATTGCTGTTGCAGAGGAGCTTGCGGGATTTCTGAGGACGGAAGCTATAGAAGACAAAGGACGATTTAGCGTAGCTAAGGGCCATTACTGATGTTCGTCCATGTAATCGAATAGACGGGCTCTAGTCCCGATAATTCAGATCTCCATATAATTGTATATATATGATCGCTTGTAAGATAAGTTAATCTTATATATATATATGCATAATTATTTCTATTTAAATTATATGAAAACTAATTTCCGAACACCAAACGAGGCATCACGTTAGTCTCCCGAACACCTAAACCCTAAAACCCTAAAACCCAAAAATAATTTCATTCAAAAAAAAAACCCAAAAACCAGCAAAATCTGAAAATCTTTAGTCCCGGTCCGTGTAACGAACCGGGACTAAAGGGCCTGCCCCTGGGGCGCTACGAGGCGCCCACGTGGAGCACCTTTAGTCCCGGCTTGTAACAGGGCCGGGACGAAAAGGTTAGGCCTTTAGTCCCGCCCCTTTAGTCCCGGTTGGTGAACCGGGACTAAAGCCCCTTACGGGCCGGGGCTATAGGCCCTGTCCCCACTAGTGCTTCCGAAGGATGTCCGAGCTAACTTGTGGACTTGTGGCCCCAAACTTGTCCAGATTCCATCCAGATTTGTTAGGGCTCCGGTATATTGAAGATTGCCCAAGATTTCTCCATTGAAAGAAGATAAAGTTTTACAACGTTGTTGTAGTATCAATTTCGTATAATTTCATCGAAGAAATCGTCAAAGCGACCCTAGAGGAGGCAGGGACGACGAACACGAGCCCGCTCTCTAGAAAAACTGCACGGTCGCCCAAGGAGAAGGTTGACATTGAGCCCCGCGGATCCATGGGTGATTCTTCCATGATCTCGATTGAGATCGGAGTTGTTGTTTGATGAAGACACATGTCTGGTCGTGATGTGTCTATCCGAGGTGACCAGTCGATCCGGCGAAGTAGCTACCGACGTCGACGATGAAGCTCGGTCCCGACGTGTAGATCACGTCGGAGCCGATCTGAATTGCTGTCACACCACGGCGACGACCAACAAGGACATGTATGGGCCATGAAGATTGATGCTAAATCCAACATATCTCGATGTAAGGTCCTAAGCAGAGCATATTGGAATGATGGTAACATGGACACATGATTTTACCCAGGTTCGGGCTCTTTGTCGAAGAGATAATACCCTTCATTTTTCTTTTTGTTGTATTTATATGGGGTGTAGTAAAAAGTACATGTATCTACCACGAGATTGTTCTAATGAATATGAGATCCTTCTCTATCGACTAGCCCAGCCTTGTCTTACATAATGTACCACAGGGCTAGGATAAGAGGAGTCCTAGTGGGTTACGTTGGTGAAAAAAGGTCGTTGTCTTGATCATCAAGTGTTGTAAAATCTTTCTCGTATTTTTTTTTGGAAAAGGAGGTTAAACCCCCGGTCCATACAACCATCTTTATTAATTATTCAACATAGGTCTAACAAGAACATACATCAAACCATCCGAAGCCATCACTCACACCTACAAAACTCGATAATGTGGATTGCTCTCACTCCCCATATCTAAATCCGGAGCCGTCACCGATCCATCCAGATAACCTATCGGAACCCACAACCGGTGCAGCAGACTTAAAGCGTACACCACATGCACACGTTTTAGACGCCGACATCATCCTCGGACCGCTGACCCATCTTCAGGAGGGAGATCTGTATCATCCTTGTCAGTCCGTCCATCCGTCGACGCCACTGCGGCGCCCAACGGTGCTACCGCCCCGCGCTTGTCAGTCCACACGCGAAGATTCTCGAAGATCTGTCGTGCGTAGTACCTGCCGAGCAGGCATGACACAACGTAGCACCTGTCGGCCAGACATGACTTGACATCTCCACCGAAAGCTCCGTGCAAGATGAAGTCGCTCTACCTCCTGCCTCTGTATTCCAGCTCTGCTCCACAAACGATGCTCCCAAGAAAGAAAACGACACCGCAGTACCGCCACCGTCCGATCTGGAAGGCCAGATCCTAGGGTTCCCCCCGGAACAACACGAGTGGGTCGAGAATAGTTACACGCCGATGCCTTCATGAAGGTAACGACATAGAACGCCGCCATCGTCTGCCATTGGCTCGGTTTTCACCAGCAACTATGTCTTCCCGAGTCATAGCCGGAACTAGATGGCGGATCTCGAGATCTGACCATCCAGCCTCAGACCTTCCACCTTCGACGGAGGAGATGACCACCACTGACGGCCGCACGCTTCAGCCAAAGAGGACCTTAGCAGGGAGGACGGGACGCCACCCCATCCCAACTCGCCGGACGAGCTGCCATATCCGCAACCCGTCAGCCGAACCACCAGCCGGCACCACCACGGCACCAAGCAGGAGGAACGCAGCAAAGGCCCCTCCAGGACGCGCAACAGGGAGTCGAGCCTCCCTCCATCCCAGCACCACCGTCCGCGCCGGCCGCAGTGTTAGAGGGTCCAGATTGGGTCCCCACGGGCGCCACAACCATGACAACTCGTCAGCAGCGGCGCGTCCACTGCCGCAACCAGATCATGCGCCACACGCCGGAGACCTCCTCCACCGCGAGCCAGGACGCCGCCCCGGAGTCAAGCGCCAGTCAGCCGCCGACCACACGTCGTATCCCCATCCCACGAGCGAGCGGCAGTCAGAGAGCGCCCCGCCGCCGCCGGCTCCGTGCATGCTTTGCCTGCCGGAGCCCACCAGCGACGGCAAGCGGGAGAAGGAGGCGGGAGGGGAGAGGCTGCGGGGCTGGAGCCGCCGCCCGTGTCACCCCGGGGAGGGAGCGGCACGGGGGCCAGATGCGATCTGATCCTTTTCCCGACTTATCTAGATTATCCTTTTCTCGTATACACCATGGGTTTGCGTGAAGTGGCCCATAATTGGAATGTCATGGGGTCCTCGGTCCAACTCTCGTGAACGGGAGACCGCGTGATGAGTACCACTAATCTATGAATTCATCATGCATGTTAAACAAAACATACCATTATTTCCTAGGTGAAAGGAGTCTTTATTGATATAAAACTTTTATTTCATATGTCCCATATACTAATAATTTTATTATTGGTCAAAGACTACCTTGAAAAATGTGTTAGATCCTATATACGTGGATGCCGAGAGTAGCTGAGTTGCATCATAAGTAACGTGACCATCTGAGCTACACTTAGTTCGTTGTATTGTACGTCAACTTAAAAAACATCAGGAATATTCTTTTGAGTATACGAGCTTTTTTATATTTATGCTGCCCGTTTATTAAATACATGATAAGCATTTTTTAAATGTACAATGAATATTTTTTAAATACATGATCAATATTAAAAAATGCACAATGAACATTTTCTATATTCATGATGAGTATGTTTAAATACATTATGAATATATTTGAAATTCATTTCTCGAAAAACTCTTAATTTTGTTTCAATTCCTGAACTTATTTTCAGATTATGTTTTAAGGAAACATCTTCTTTCACAGTTTTCTCTAAAAAGTAATCGAAAGAAAATCTAAGTTTATTGGGTCGCACTGCCGAAGGCCCACGCAGGAGAGACGTGATTGTTGTTGTCTGCACAGTGTGACATCAACGCTCAAATTCTGCAAGATTCATAATTTCTTTTGCCACTTCACTTGCATTGTCCACCTGTCTTTGTGACTGACTAACTGATATTTTTTTTCAGTCATCTCATGGTCTCGTCTAACATAGTGTTAGAGCATCTCTAGCAGACCCCGTATAATGCCCTGATCTGCAAAATAACTGTTAAAATAGGGATTGACGTGGAAAATGTTGTCCGAACAGACCCCGCAAACGTCTCCGACCCATAAAAGTTTTTGCGGGGCGCGGCAAAATGCCCATCCCAACCCGCGAAAACGTAGGTTTTTCCCCCTCACCCTGTTGGTGCCTTGTATATATCGGAAGCGGCTGATCGGTGGGACATTTCAGCCCGCGCTTTTCTCCCACCCACCGCCGCCGGGCTGCCGCCAATGCCGGCCATACCAGCCGCCAGGATCACGCCGGCGGGCCGTCACACGCCCAAGATTGACCTCTATCACTCCCTCGTGCCTCGACTGGTTGGAAAGGTTCAGATCGGCTGTTGTCTGCCGCAGCCACCGGCGGCTGTGCCAAGCCGTGGATTGGTTGGGGAGCACATCGCACAGCCCCGGCAAAGCGCCAGCTCCGCATGCATGTAATGGTTCGTCCTCTAGTCGCCATCGTCGGTTTGCCGGCAAGGACTCTTGCAGCCGTCTCACGGGCTCGGTGCTCGCGCAGCGGCTCGCCGGCTTGTCGATGCCGCTCATACAGTGTGACGACTGCACACATAGAGTGTTGCGGCTCACATCTAGCACGCGACAACACCTCGGATGGGTATTCTTCAAATGCAATAACGACGGGGTATGTTCTTCTTTCTGTTCGGCTTTGTCAACTTATTTGGTTAAATTTCCGTATATTGAGGTGTTCATGTGTGTAGGAAGGTGGATGCTCATTTTGCTCATTATGGAAGTTGGATATCTTCTAAAATGCCTAATTTTGAATCATGTTTTTTTTGTCTTGCTATTTTAGCAAATATTTGATGAATTATTATATATCCAATGCCTTCGAAGAAAATAAAGAAGTAAATAAATATGTTTTCATGCTTCAAATTAAAATGCAAATAACTGATTTACGGGTCGACGACGGACGACGGCCTAGCACACCCTGCAAAATGGACCGAGAATATCCTTTTTTACAGATCCGTTTTACGGGGTCTGCTCAACCGCTGTCCACGTCGGCCTGTAAAAATATATTTTCATGAATTGTAAACAATTTTTACGGATCGAAGAGTCTTACCTCTTAGCCTCGGTACCACCACCGCTACTTAGTCCTGTACCTGGTAGAGTTGCATGCGACTCGTTGTCAAACTGTCGACCATATTAGGATGGTAGGAGAAATGGAGTGAGGCGTTTTGGCCTCCTAGGTTCATATGCTCGGGAGTGGTTACAAAATAATAAAAAGACTTAACAAATTCAACAAACATTTTTGTAGAGAAAGATGATGAAGTGTGTTGTGTTCGTGTTAAATTTCAGAACATTTAAATGTCTGAGTAGCTTTCATAAAAAGCAAATTTAGAATTTGTGAAAAACTTTATTGTTTGTGCATAGTTTGGATCCTGATTTTTTTGTTGAGAGCTACTCAAATGTTCAAATGCTTTGATATTTGACACACACCACGAGCACTCAGTCTTTTTTCTCAAAAGAAATTGATTTTTTTTGAATTTTTATTATATTATTTTTGAATTTAGTGTTCATCGGGTGTAATAAATGAGTCCAGGCTCAGATTAAATATTCGGGAAAATGTGTATGTGGTAACGTACGCCATTCTTTGCTGCGGGATGAACAGGTTTCTCATGCTATCTTTGTCCTCGATTGCCTTTCTTTGGTGTTGAGATTGAAATCTTCAGCGACTGATTGCTCTACCATTGGCTGTGTTGTTGCTAACTAAGCTAATGTCTCGTGATTGTGCCTCGGTTGTTTTCAAGCATGTTCGTCGGTATTAAATGTAGTGGCTCATTTTTAGCTAAGTTTTGTTAGCACAATATTAATCCTAGTATTTTTCATTCCGTTCCGGAATGTATCCGAAACATAGTGTAACGTTGTTGATTACTTCCTCCATTCCTAAATATAAGTCTTTTAAGCAATTTCGCTAAGTGTCTACATACAGAGCAAAATAGTATATATACAGATGTATATAGACATACTTTAGAATGTACATTCGATCATTTTGTTTTGTATGTAGACACTTAGCGAAATTGCTTAAAAGACTTATATTTAGAAACGGAGGTAGTAGTTAATAAAGTCGATGTTCTCTCTATCGGAAAAGGAATAGTAGAAATTCAGGGTCACGGTGGGAGAAGAAACTTAGAGCATATATAACTAGACGTGGCAAATCTAACCTCTGAAACATCTGTGGACGCGTCCGACTACGTCTATGGACATTGATCAGTCAAGCCTTAATTTTTCTTCTTCTCATAACCGGACACCTAAATTAACATACCTCAAATCCGTATAAACTCATGCAACTAAATAATGTTAAATTACACACATCGTCCGACTACTACATCGCGACATGCCATCGGACTATCAAAATTGGCATGTTTGGCTATTGAGAAGATCATCCACGCTTGCCCTTGCTCGTCCCGACGTCCTTGTCGTTCTTCTGCGGAAGGTAATGACCGAAGACGCAGTAGGGATATAGCCGGATCTGCTTGTCTCCAGAGTTGTCCGACCCAGGGTTGTCCTCCTTCTTGGGTGGCAGTCTAGCTATGGCACGGATCGCCTGATTCTGCTCTTGAACGAGGGCGCGTGTATTCCTCTGTTGCCGCTTCTTTCCAATGCGGGTGTGGATTGCTTCTTCTTGTGCGGCCGCCCGCGCTGCCGCACCACTCGCCTCCGCTGTCGCCATGTCGGCAGCGGAGCGGGCCTCAGCCGCTCTCATCCTCTCCTTTCCACGACGGGCACATCGGTCCCGATGAGACTCATACTCCACAGGACCGGTGTCGGGGAAGGGGAGATTTGAAGGCTGCCGAGAGGACCACCATGATCCACCCCGAGGATCCGAGCATCCGATGCATCGACGCTATGGAGTCACGTCGGAGAGATCCTACGGCCAGCCGGGCGTAGTCCTCCCGGGAGCGGCGGAGTGCACTACGAACGACCATTGCCTCCTCCAACACGCACATGACGACACCCTAGTCGACGGATTCAAACTTCTCAGAGTCAGATTTGCTGCCCGACTTGACAAAGAAGGCTAGAAATTATCGACGGGAGCTGGTTGGATGACGGAGTCGAGTGAAGGGAGTATGAAGTGGAGTGGCTAGGGTTTAATTCGGAAACAGGATGAAGATGAATATGCCGGATCCGACATGGCGGACGCGTCCGGGCTTTTCCATATTCGTCTCATATTTCGACTCGATATTAGTGGTGTCGGTCAACCCGGTCGTTTGAAACCGGTCTAAGGCATTTGTCGGGGTCAAAATTTTATGACGAGTCTCTGGTTGTACTGTTCATCCAAATCGTTTGAAAGGGATTTGATGCGTCCGGTTATAGATGCGCTTATGAGCTTCATCAATAAGAAGGTTGTTGTGCCCGTTGCCGGTCTTCAGTCTCCATGTATTTGGCCCGCGAGCAGCCGGACTACATCGAATTTTCCACAATAGCTGCACATGAGGCCAGATGCATTTACCACTTTGTTTCTCTTGCTGCTCCTGACTCAACAACTTATCCACAACCTGTACGTTATTCAAACACAAGATCTTTTTATAATGATCTAAAAATAACTTCAGATCTTCTTCGGTCAGCGTCATCGGGTATGTTGGGGGTAGGTTTCAGTTTGTGGTGTAGTTGAATCTGAATGCGGGCATCTTTTGCAAGACAAAGGTTCATGTGTCGGTTGAGGCTTTTGAACAGATTTTCTTTCCGTAGAACGAGACCCAATTGGTCATCACGTTGTACTATAAAATACTCCCTTCGTTCTTAAATATAAGACATTTTAGATATTACACTATGAACTACATACGGATGTACATAAACATATTTTAGAATATAGATTCACTCATTTTGCTTCGTATGTAGTCTCCTAATGTAATGTCTTATATTTTGAAACGGAGGGAGTATGTCGAACTAGTAAGCAGGTGAACATATTTTTATCTTTGTACGTAGTTTGCTCGTGCATGGAACAGAGAGCGGGGATGGGAGGCCGTCGTGATGTTTATTCAGTCAAGTAACACATCGTGTCTTCGTCTGAGCTCACAGGATATACGTGTCTCTTCGCCGGTCGTACTGAAACTTCACTAGGGTACGTTGAACCTCTCAACAACCATGTAACAACGCTGTCGCCTGCAGTCTACGTGCAACCATATTCAAGAATGTTTCAGATTTTCATGCGCTCATGATGCTTCTTTCATCATCTGTTGTAGAAAGAGAACGAAGTTGGCGTCTCTTTACATTTTTTTTAACACAATAGACGTAATTGTTCATATATGCGCGCATACATTTATTCCTATGAACATATACATGCATTTATCCATGAACATCATCAGAATTTAAACTCTAGTATGCTAAGGATACCATTATTCTTTTAACCATCCAACAATATGTTGATTCGCTCGCGTCTGTTTCTATGAGTTATTATTATAAGACATATCATAGACATAGCCCATTTTCCATCTATTTGTTTGTCCGGACAGTTCAAGAAATTGGCCCATATGCCTGAACTGTTTGGAGTCGTGCAAAATTGAGCCCATATATGGGAGATATGGGGCTGTTCGGACTGTTCGTGAAGATATCCCAAACACCCGGGTCTCACCTAACCCCTCTTCTCCCTGACTCATGATCCATTCTATCCGTCCGTGTTCCGCTCTGTCCCCAAACCTTAGCACAGCCCAACTCACCTTCTATCCCGAAATCATAGCACTACCAACCCACCCTCCTTCGTCGTCACAGGGCGCACCATCGAGGAGGAGCGTCGGTTCCAGCATCGGCGCGGTCCCGGAAGGCCTGGCTATTTGACAAGTACGGGTCGGAACGCCTTCCCTCCTCTCGCACTCGGTCTTCTTTGGGGTGGATCAAGTAGCCAAGCATTATTCTCGCTACCAATCCAGCCAGTCCAACACTCCAGTTTTTAAGGTGGGTTCGGATGTGATGGATTGGGAGCTTCTCGAGCCGGAGGAAGATAAGGAGTTCGCCCTCCGCCTCACAATCTTCCTGTCGTTGTGGGATGCAACCGACCGCACGCGCTATCCCCACCACTACGGAGCGGTACGAGCTTGTGCGGCACTTCCAACCACGTTAAACTTGCGTGGTGCTTCGATTTTGCATGTCACAATGTCCTTCGATGATAAGGACCAAGTCATCTGCGGTATTCTTTGGCGGTCCTTGACTACCAAGGAGCCGTATGCCCACCGCCACCAGAAGAACGCGAAGGCACTCCGGGAAGGAATCGTGGCGTCCGAACACGAAGCCGCCATCTAAGCCCTTGCCAAATAATAGGTTGCTCTCCGTCGACCTTCACTTTGGACACTAGTAAATTATCACGTGTCGTCGTATGATTATACGTTATTTTGTCAATGAACAATGTCGTATGATTCATATGCAAGAACTATGTTCTATCCTAGGTCTATGTTTGTTTGCATTAGGTGCTATTATACTTATGTGAACAATGGCCTATGTGTGATAACTATGTGCTCTTTTTGTGATTTATGTACATGCAATCTATGTTGAATGTCCATGCAATGATCCATGCAAATGGAGGAGGGAGGGGGTGTTGGATTATCTTTGGGCAGCATCTTTCTTGGACGGAAATGACTTATATTCGTGCACAAGCGCATGGGGGGCTTTTGATGCATGGGTATGAAGATTCCTTTATATTTGAAACACAAATATAGAAATAATACCTCATGTTGTGTGACTCAACACCAAACACATTTTTCATTTTCGGATATGTTAAATCTAATATCACCCTTCATGAGTTATACCTTTTGCTTGATAGTAAAAAGCATCACAAACATGTGTTTTTTGTTTCCATGGAGTATGATGGACTAGGCGATATAGCGAATTTGAGTGTATTAAAGAAGCACTATACCAAACATATGTATATATAAATAACATGATAAGAAGAAACTTGCAGATTTTTTGTTAAAGAAGGATGACCCATGTATCACGGGAATGCATAGAGTTATTTTTATTAATTATTCACTAAAACCTTACAAAGCAATACATCAATAAGTCGGAGGCCACCTTGTTGGCAACATCTGTCGCTACCCCTATCAACTTGATGGAGAGGGGATGCACATGGTCGGGGCCGTCTGCCCAAACCTCACACCGAAGCACAACATCTAAAACCGGAGGCCACAACCAAGCCGCATCGTCAGGTCTGGGGCACACACCGGTCCAGCGGACTCTCAGCGGGCAACACACGCGCACACCCTAGAATGCGCCACCGCCATCTTCCGCCATCCAGGATCAGAGGAAACTTACTCATGAAAACACTGTACCCACCTTTTGAACTTTGCACACAACAATTCCCACTATGTTTACTTTGCTAAATGCCAAAGTGTTGGTCCAATATTATTGACTGGAATTACTGTTGTCCTAAATAAAGGAATTTGCACTTAACTTACTCCACTATCAATATAATCCTTAGAATTTTATCTTTATAACAATGAGTTTATATGAACATTTAATGGGGACCACCTATAAGTCAAGAATCAATGTATTCTTGAGACAAGCACCTGGCAATCGTTGGATCGAAAACTAGCTCTCTTAAATCTTCTTTTTCTTCCTCCAACCATTTTCTCCCCACCCAATGTTTATCTTCTTCCTTCGAGAGTTGCGATTTCAGTTCAAGCTGTTGCTCCCCTCCGATTACAATGTCCCAGTTCGCTGCCATTCGCACCTCTCACGAGATCGCTATCTAATACGAGAAAGAACTTAAAAAAGAAAAGAAAATGACAAGTGTCACACATGTTGCACAAAGCACTCCAGCCATGACATATTTTACAACTAAAGTTGCCATTCAAAAACAAAAAATAAACCAAAAGAAACTGAAACTTGCCATCCGAAAAGGAAATTGCCATGACAACTAAAGTTGCAATCCTTGCGTCACTAAATTTGCCACAAAAATGTTCAGAGTTGCCATGTTTTTGTGCCACACATGTGGCACTTATGAGGGTCCAAATGAAAAGCCATCTCCCCAACCCGCACCAACAAAAAAGGACCCTCACCTTAAACCCATGCGTACCAGCCAATCCTCACTCTCGCATCCACTGATGATGTATCGGTCGTCCCCATTGTCCCCATCTCCGGCAAGGTCGTGGCTCGGCCTCGCCCTGGGCGTCGCGGCTAGCCTCATCACTCTCATTTCAGCCAGGGAGCTCCACGACACATTGTTTAGGAAATTAACTAATCCAAAAATTGTTTTCAGTTGTGGAGGGTTAGTAAATTCAGACCCAACTCGCTCGCTCCCATATTCTTCCCTCACCTTGTAGTAGCAAAATAAGCAACCGTAGCAAGTGCGTCGTATGACCCCAATTCCCTCTCTGACGCCATCCTTGCAGACAGCCGTGGGGGTAAACCTAGCTGTAGGCCCTATATCCCCCCTCCTTCTCGCCTCGGTGTGCCCATATCGACGGGCGAAGCGCCGTCGGCGTCGGCGTCGACGGGGATCCGTATCCTCCCCGTTCTATATTGGTCGATGTGAGCTATCTTAATCGGGCAGTGGCGATGCGTTGGCGCGGGGTGTGGTGACAGGTGTAACGACCAAGATGCGGTCCTTTCCGATCTGGGGGTCGAGGCCCCCCCCCCCCGAATAGGAAAGAAGCGCATCTAAGCGTTTCGCAATCAAGTAAGCATAGCACATAATAATAATTACAGTAGACAATCTGAGATTCAACTGTCTTCTTATTAATAATACAGAGTACAACGCAGATACACACAAGGTAGTTCCGGTACGGACTACAAGTCAAGGAAAATTCTATGCTACCCGCTGCAGGCCCACGATCACGACCACGGCTCAGTCCTCTGGAGAGTTCACGTAAAGGCGATCTGTCTCCTCGTCGTACTGCCACGCCAGCTGGGTGCCGTTGGGATCGTCAGTCTCTAGGGGTACCTGTACCTGCTGGGAATTTCGGAGGAATCCGTGAGCCACGGGGACTCAGCAATCTAAGACCTTGGTGCCAGAACTAGTCATGTTATTGGGTAAGGAAGGGATGAAGTGTTTCAGGCTGCTGCAACCTATGATTGAATAAGTGGCTAACTTACGCGAGAAGGAAGTGAAAGGGGTCTACGCTAACGATCGGGAATACTTGATTAGGAAGTGATCCTGAACACCTACCTACGGCAATCATAACCTCACCGTGTTCCCGGTCGAAGAGAGATCTTTGAAGGGACAGTCACGGTTACACACACCGTTGGCATATTTTTTTAGTTTATGTTTAAGTTCTCTAATACCGGATGTTAACAAAATATTCCAAGTTGCCACATAACCGCGGGCACGGCTTTCCGAAAGATTAAACCCTGCAGGGGTGCTCCAACTAGTCCATCACAAACGAACAGAGGCCGCAAAGGCATCCTCTATCACGAATCTCGTGATCTCGTCGGATCCCTTAGAGGAAAACCTCAACTCTGGGTGAAACCAAAGCTTCACTGGGATTCCTATACGCAAGATATACCGCTAAGGCAAGACAAGACTAGCAGGACCTCCCGACGTGTCGACGACCCTGATAAGAGCCGCGTATCTCAGTCTCAGGACACGCCGGATGAGCACAGCGTACGGTGGCCTGATAGACATCTCCCAAGTTGCCCCGGGTTGGCCCCGCACACGACTCAAGTTTGGACCAACGCTCAAGAGGAGCACTGGCCCAGGTTGTTGATTAGAATCCTCGGGGTAGCTATTCCCTATGCAGTTTATTATTAAGTGATTAGCAGATTAATACCAAAGTTGGGTCCTGCCGGACAAGCCTTAACACTACGCGATTTATCAAGGGGGTCCCCATAACAACCCAGAACGTGTTAGGAGCGATCATTATGGAATCAAACACCGGTAACCGGTAACTAAGGCGGCAATAACGGAACAAGACACCCGGCAAAAGGCTGGGCCTTCCGTCATTTACCAAGTATATAGATACATTAATTAAATAACATATATTAATATAATGATATCAAGCTCATGTCATCACATGAGTTTAAATCACCTGCAACTAACAACGCTAACATTAGTAGCTGAGCAAACCTACCTAGCCATGCAAGTTTGCTAGGAAAGAGTAGGGTGTTTAGGATCATGGCATATGAAGAGGCAATATGTTTTTCAGTGGTAGGCAGCGAGCAATTTGACATGGAATCGAAACTAACATAACAAGTCTAGAGATGGGATCAAGGTCATGTCATCTTGCCTGTGATATCCTCAGCTTGGAATGGTTCTGGATCGTCCTGCACGTACTCTCCTGACTCCACGTATTCGTTCTCCTCTCCTGGTGCTACCCAACACAAGAATAACAGCCAATGAACAGCAGCACCACAAAATGCAACAATCACATGATGCATGGGATGAAAGTTGAGCATGCACCACTATTTCCATCACTAGCACAAGCAAAATAACTACAGCAAGTTTCTGGACAGAACTTTGCGCTAACCTATTTGGACATGCATGGGAATGATATGAACAGATGCATCTCATAAAAATGGTGCAAAACCATGTAAAGAACTTTGCAAACCGAGCTACGGGTCAACGGGAATCAACGAAACACGATATGAAGCCCTACGTGAAAGATTCATCACCACACACACAATTGGCACGAATCTGGTGTTCCCAGGTTTCCAAGACATATATTAACCCAACATGAATGAAATGGAGCAAGGTAGAACACCCCAACAACAATTAAACACAAACTTTGAACAAAATGGCAAAACTACATAATCTGCCAGTTTCTGCATCTTAGCTGTTTGTGAGCCACATGCAACATAGCTACAGGTCTTCAAATATGACAAATAATATATGTGGCTGTTGCCAACCAAGAACACTACAAGCTCCAGCAAGAATCACAGCAAAAGGAATTAAACTCTAGAAGATACAAGGCCACAAACTTTCCCAAAACCATCAGTTCTCAGGGACTTAGTGAAAATTCCTGCACCTGAGTTTCTGTTTCTGTTCTGAAGCTTTTTGACAGCAATCAAAACACAAGCTACTGGACTCCAAATAACTTGAAAATTGACAGGAAGCTTCCCAAACATATCAGGTTCAAAGCACTAGCACTGAACTAAGTCCAGTTATCAACAGAATGACCAGCACATCCTCATCTACAGGGGAAGAAAATGTTTCCGGCATTCCAGACTTAGTGAAATTTTCAGAGTTCAAAAATCTGGAATTTTCCCGCCACATGCCCACTTTGTCTAGGCATAGATTGCACACACCTGTCACCAAGAGGTGATTGACACAACTATGGTGTTGAGTACAAACCCCTAGTACTAACACACAAAGATCCATGCCCTCGGGCTCCATCTATACCATGGAAACAAAGCCCAAACTTTGAACAAATTGCAAATGCAATTCCACAAGGTATGCTTCTAAGATGACAATTACATAGGTGATTCTTATGTGCACAATGAAAAAGTGACATGGGGGTTTGAACCCCATGTTTGTGTCATGCACATCAACAACACCCACACCCATATCCCAATATTATTAGATCAAGCACATCACAATGGGACCCTAGGCTATCAAGAGAGTATGCACCCCCCACATATGGGCATGTGATGGTACACACTCTCACATGCATTACTAGGATCTTCCTAGGAATCATGTCTTACTCAAGGAGCAACCCCCACAACATTCTACTCTAGATTAACTAGTAAACTCCACCTTCACATGCTACCATAGTTGGCCAACTAGATCATCACTTCACATCAAAACATGTGATGAGGGGGAGGCACCCACACCCCACTAAATCAATGCAAACAATTAAAACTACATGATCAACTTAGCCCACACCAAAGTTCAAAAGTTGGGGCTATACAAGAGTAGCTAGTGCATCTTATCACCTCAAAGCACAACACACACAATTGTCAATGCATCTAGCATCATCCACTTATCAAGGTTAACTCCACTTCACTAAGGTGCAACCACCATAAACATCACAAGTATAGCAAGATCATTCATCACCTCTTAGTGTGCAAAACACACACACAATTATATCTACTCCACTATGCTAGCAGGAAAAGGACCAACACCACTGTGTGAAGGAGTTAAATAAACAACAGAAATAATGAAACTAACAAGCCACTTGTATAGGAGTTAGGAAACAGAAATTAATGGCCAGGAAAAGAAAAAAAACAACAAAAAGAAATAGGGGCTCCTGGGGATCGAACCCAGCACCCCTGGTGCCCAGCAGCAGCAACAAACCACCACGCCTCTGTCATCTAATCGACAGGATGGAGGAAGGGAACAAGGTGAACTGCTCCCGATCACTGTGCACCACCGAATTTAGCAAAACAAAAATAGGCCGAGAGGGGGATCGAACCCAGAACCTCTCATCAGGCACGCATGAGATCGACCACTGGGCTATGAAGAGGTATCTGATAGAGGGGGATTCCCATACAGGTAAAAACTACCAGAATTCATCTCCTGTCTACTGAGAGCGCCAGCGACAGAGAAGACTGACGGGCTGCTCGCTTGCCGGTGCTGCCGCGCGGCGCTACCGGCGACGAGGGGGGGTTCTCTCTGGCCACGGCGCTACCGACGAGAGGGGGGAGGAAGCCCTCCTCCTACTACCACGAGTCTACCCACGAACTGAACCAAAAGGAACCCACGAAAGCGGCTGGCTTGGGTTCCAACGGGCAGTAGCTCCCGTGAGAGAAGGAGGCCCGCACTCGGCCGCAACAGCCCCTTGCGCTGGGTGGAGGCAAGCCCCTGCTACAACCTCTTTCCAACAACAGCAACACACGACGCTACTACGACCCTACACGCACACGCAACCACTACCCCCTGACGAACGGCGGCAGAGAAGAACGAAGAACTCTGCCGCGGATCTGGACCGAACCGAGGGGGAGGAAGCACGGGGCGACGGCCCTCACCTTGGGGAGAAGAGGGAGCGCCAAACAGGAAGGAGGAACGCCGGAGGAGAAGAAGAAGAGCTGATGTAGTTCCTCCGTAGAACGAAGAAGAGGACGCAGTTCGCCCGGTTCGCCCCGTTGACGAGGACGAGCTCGACGGGAGGGTCGCTCCCCGGGGCTCCTAGCGCCGGGAATGGGACGCGGGGAACCACCCCGAGCCCCCGGACATGGCGGTCGTGCTGCCCGACAACGCACGCGGGTAGACGCCGGCGACTCTCTTCTCTCTGCACTCTCTGCTAGCTACAGGAAGCTCACCTGGGGAGGAAAGGAAGAGATGGAGGGGGAAGAAGGAGATGGCGGCGGCAGGAGGAAACCCTATTCGAGGGGAGGCTCGGACGCCCAAATATATAGGGCCCTCGACGTCCGCGCTCACGGCACCGTCAGCTCTCCCTCTCTCTCACGTGCTGACGGAAAGAAGAAAGCGGGGAAGGAGATGACACGCTGTCAGGAAAGAAAGGAAAGGAGGCTCGCCTGGGCTCCTCGCGCTGGAAGGGAGTCCTTCTGGCCCAACACGGGAGAAAGACCTACTGGGCCAGGGAAGGAAGTAACCCACAGGAGGTTTTTCCAAATAGATAAACAGAAAAAAAAATGCACCCAGGGAAGAAAATATTACCCAAAATAAACTACTGGGATAAAAACTAAAAGGAAAATCCTGCTGGTCATGAGGAATTATGGCCCAATAGAAAAAAATAGGAAAGCAATATTTGGAGCTGTTTGAAATAAATGCAAAACAGTAATTAACTTACTGTTTTGAGTTTATTTGCACCTCTAAAAATCAAAGAACAAGCCAGAAAAATTGCATCTCCTCATAAACACATTTTATCTAACCACCAGGCATTTTAGAATCATTTTTGGGAAGAAGGAATTTTGACAAGGAAAAAATAGGAGGGAAAAGGAGTTTAAATAGCAAGAGCATAAAATGACTAGCACTCACTCCTACATTCACACACCATTATCACATGCATCACAAGATAGTGCAATACCACCACTTAACCCTAGCAAGATCACATGCACTCACAACACCACAACACTACTCCTAGTAAGAACATATACAACATGATCATGGCATGCAATCATAAGGTATGGCAAGGAATGATATGTTATGCATGCATGCAAGGGGAGTAAGTACTAAGGGACACACATGAAATCATGGCACAAAATGATATCATCAAGATCTCTGACAAGGTGGCCCCACATGGAAGGTTACAAAAAGGGAAAGTCCTACACTTGGGGCATTACAACAGGTGCGCACGATGGTGGGATGAGTGTCTAGCAAACACGCGGAGGAGTGCGCGATGGTGGCGGGTCGTGTGGCTGGTGCTCGTGGTGGCCGTCGTGCTCCAGATATGGTCCGGTGACTTAAGAGAGGTGTGGCTTCTGATGACCCACAAGTACAGGGGATCAATCGTAGTCCTTTTGATAAGTAATAGTGTCGAACCCAACGACAAGCAGAAGGAAATGATAAGCAGTTTTCAGCAGGTATTATCTACAAGCATTGTGAGTAACAGTGATATATATTTTTGTGGAAAGATAATTGGTAACAAGTAACAAGTATCAAGAGTAGCAATAGTGTGCAGCAAGGTGGCCCAACCCTTTTTGTAGCAAAGGGCAAGCCTAAAGGTCCTATTATATAAAAGGAAAACACTCTCAAGGACACATGTCGATTTCCATTCAGTCATGTTCATCATGTTGAGTTGATTCACGTTTGTTATTTTGATAATTTGATATGCGAGTGGACTAGTGCATACGGTGTTGTTCTTACTTGAACAACCAACCTACTTATGGTTACCCCCTCTCGCAAGCATCCACAGCTATGAAAGAAGAATTAAGATAAATCTAAACAGAGCATGAAACATGTGGATCCAAATAAGCCCCTTAGGAAATAACACATAAACTATGGTTTAAGTTTCTTTCACTCTAGCAACCCATCATCTACTTATTACTCCACAATGCCTTCCCTTAGGCCCAAGTAAGGTGAATTTTGATCTAGTCGACGTTCACATGACACCACTAAAGGAAGCAACAACATACATATCATCAAAATATCGAACGAATACCAACTTTACATGATTACTTATAACAAGACTTCTCCCATGTCCTCGAGAACAAAAGTAACTACTCAGATATCATCATCATGTTCAATATCATAGGTATAATAAATACGATAAAGGATATGAATATATTATCTTCCACCAAACAAACTAACAAGCATCAACTACAAGACATAATCAACACTAGCTACTAGCAACCCACATGTACCAATCTGAGGTTTTGAGACAAAGATTGAACAAAAGAGATGAAGTAGGGTTTGAGATGAGATGGTGCTGGCGAAGATGTTGATGACGATTGGTCCTCCCACAAAAGAGGAAGCGTTGGTGATGATGATGGCTTTGATTTCCCCCTCCTAGAGGAAAGTTTCGCCAACAAAATCTCTTTGTGGGAGAGCAAAAGGGCCTCTGCCCAAGTTTACGCCTCGAGACGATGTCGCACCATCCTGAAAGTATCTTCTTAATGTTTTATACGTCAAAATCCATCATATAGCAGAAGAGCGGGACCAGAGGCTGCCTGTGTGGGCTGGTCGAGCCATCAGGGCGTGCCCAGGGGGTGGGGGAGCCCTATTGTCTTGGTACCAATAGGTCCCCCCCCTTTCGGTACTTCTGTGCTCCATCAATTCAGATATATTCCACCAAAAATTCCTCGTGAAGTTTGATGTCCCACAAGCGTATGGGATCGCAGCAGTTTTCGAGGGTAGAGTATTCAACCCAAAATTATTGATTCGCTCACAAGGGGAAGCTAAAGGATATTCTCAAGTATTAGCAGCTGAGTTGTCAATTCAACCACACCTGAAAGATTAGTGTCTGCAAGCAAAGTATCAGTAGCAAGGTAGTATGATAGCAACGGCACCAGAAAAAGCTTTGACAAGCCAGCAAAAGCCTTGTTGACGGGATGTTAGCGCCAACAAAGTCTTGCAACAAGTAACAGCGGAGTAGCAAGGAACAGTAGTAGCAGCAGCAGCAAAGTAACAGCAGTAGTGGCAGCAGCAAAGTAACAGCAGTAGCGTAAGCAGCAAAGTGGTCCAATCCCTCTTGTAGCAAGGGACAAGCCTAGGCAAACTAACGTAGCGAGGACCAATAGTAAAAGACTCGTAGGCAGTGGATCGGTGATGGATGAGTGTGACAGATGAGATTCATCATGTAACATCTATAACACGGAGAGATATGTGGCTAGCTCCCGTTCATCAATCTAATGTAGGCATGTATTCCGTATGTAGTGATACATGCTTAGGGAAAAGAACTTGCATGACATCTATTGTCCATCCCGCCCGTGGCAGCGGGGTCCTAATGGAAACTACGGGATATTAAGGTTCTCCTTTTAATAAAGAACCAGACCAACGCATTAACACGTGGTGAATACATGAACTCCTCATACTATGGTCATCTCCGGGAGTGGTTCCGGCTATGGTCACTCCGGGGTTGCCGGGTCATAACACATAGTAGGTGACTACAACTTGCAAGATAGGATCTAAAACACACATATATTGGCGACAACATAATAGGTTCATATCTGAAATCATGGCACTCGGGCCCTAGTGACAAGCATTAAGAATTGCCAAGTAGTAGCAACATCAATCTAGAACATAGTGGATACTAGGGATCAATCCCCGTCAAGAACTAACTCGATTACATGATAGATCTCATCCAACTCATCACCGTCCAGCAAGCCTACGATGAGATTACTCACGAACGATGAAGAGCATCATGGAATTGTCGATGGAGAAAGGTTGATGATGACGATGGCGACGATTTCCCCTCTCCGGAGCCTGAAACGGACTCCAGATCGGCCCTCCAGATGAAGAACAGGATGTGGTGGCGCCTCCGTATCGCAAAACATAATGAAACCTTCTCTCTAATTTTTTCCAGGCAAAACAGAAGATATAGGACTCAGGTTGGGGGCGGTGGTGCCATGTGGGCCCCACAAGCCCTCATGGCGCGGCCATAGGGGGTGGCCGCGGCCCAGGGGCTTGTGGCCCACTCGCACTTCCCCTGATCTTTGCGCAGGTATTTTTCTTTTATTCCAGAAAAAATCTCCGTAAATTTTCAGGACGTTCCGAGAACTTTCATTTCTGCACAAAAACAACACCATGGCAATTCTGCTGAAAACAGCGTCAGTCCGGGTTAGTTCCATTCAAATCATGCAAATTAGAGTCCAAAACAAGGGCAAAAGAGTTCCGAAAAGTAGATACAACGGAGACGTATCAAAGTTTCAGGCCGTTTGAAGTCGAGATAATTTATAGCCTTTTTCTTGGGTTTTAGGTCCAAAATTCCAGTTTCCTGCAATTTCCCTCTTTATGATGTACCTTGTAAATCAAGAGAGAAAAGGCATACGAATTATATCATAAAGTGGAATAATAACCAAGAATAATATAATTATCAATAAAAAATCATGATGTAAAATGGACATATCAACTCCGCCAAGCTTAGACCATGCTTGTCTTCAAGCGAAAGCCGAACTCAATAATAATGACCACATAGTTAGAGAGAGAGAGAGAGATGTGTCGATAAAAACCAAATACGAACATGATAGCATCATGAAGAGTAACATATCAGCAAGTTTTCATCATATAACTTATCATAAACAAGTAATAATCTATCCGCAATTATTAGAGTATAAAGATAAACTTTATTAACAATCAACAAAATATGTTTTTAATCATTGAGACAATCAAAATTCATCATATTTCGGAGAAGAGTCTATGTAAGAGTTTTTATTTTAGCAAGTTCACATACTCAACCATCATTTAGTAATCTATAATTGCTTACACTCGGTGCATATTTTTGGAGCAAACATTTCCGTTGGACACTTAGGAAGATAGGGGCTTCATTGTTTCCGCCACCCAACTTACTTACCTCAAGGATAATGTCAATAATAATGACTCATTATCACCTACATCCAACTTGATATATATATCTGGATCTTTCCCCAACACATGATGCTTGCCAACTAAAGAATTAATAGATTGGAAGAGGGATAAACATTATTGACTCTTGCATAAAAGTAGATACATGAAAGTAAAAGATAGTCCCTTCGTAGAGGGAAGTAGAGGTTGTTATGCGCTTTTTAATTTAAGATGTGCAAGCTCTTAATGTAAAGGAACATCACTTTATATGGACCCTTATGATAGCAACCTTTATTATGCATTCTGTCGCTGTTATTTTTTTGCCATCACAAGATCGTACAACGCTTATTTCCCTTACAATAAAAAACCATACATATTTAGGAGCAATTTTTTTGCTTTGTGCATCGATTACAACTTGCTTGAAGGGTCTTATTCAATCCATAGGTAGACATGGTGGACTCTCATGGCAAGAAACTGGGTTTAAGGGTTATGGATGAACAAGTAATATCTCTACTTAGTGCAATTCTTTGGGCTAGCAAAAGATCCTATACCACCACGAAATGTTAGAGGATCCATGACAATATAACTACTATGTGAATGTATACAGACATAAGTCATTATGCTTTCTTCCTTGTCCAACATCAATTATTCGATCATTATATAATATTTGATGGGGGCTCACAATCATAAAAGATGTCCAAGATAGTATATTTGTATGTAAACCTCCTCTCCTCTTTCATAATTTTGCATGTATTGTATCAATGACTAGTTCCATGTTTGTTAAATCCCAACAAAATTTATTAACATACTTCTATTTATGTGAAGTCATTACTCCCCATGGGATTAGCATATCATCTTTGTGCTTCTTTTATTTCATTTCTATGATTGATGCATGAGAGTAAAGCAATCAAACTCAAACTAATATTTATTATATAACTCTCACACTCGGTTACACGTGTAGATAGATCACAAAGCAAACACTCTAAGCAAAATGATACCAAACTTTCATTCTTCCAGATCATGAAATAACTAAGGATCGATCTAACATAGATGATGATGTAAAAGTGATGATGGTACGATACTAGGGTACCTCCCCCAAGCTTGGAAAAAGCTAAGGGTGGTGCCCATACCCATGTACTCAAGTGTCCTTCCGGGGTGAAGGTGGTGATGATGTAATCCTCTTAGCAATGATGGTCCTTAGTGTATGAATCTCCTCATTAAACTTGTCAACCTCCCGCTTAAGGTGTATGTTCCCCTTGCAAAGTTTGTTGGTGACGATCAATGCTCCTTCCATCAAGGGATGGGTTTTACTGGTGGAGGAAGTGGTAGTTGATACGTCTCCAACGTATCTATAATTTTTTATTGTTCCATGTTGATATATTATCATCCTAGGATACTTTTTGGGCATTTATATACCAACTTATAATATTTTTGAACACTAACCTATTGACCCAGTGTCCAGTGCCAGTTCTTGTTTTCTGCGTGTTTTTTGTTTTGTAGGTTTACCCTACCAAACGAAGTCCAAATGCCACGAAACTTTAATATGGTTTTTTCTGGACTATATGAAGACCTGCAAGCATCGGAAGTGGACGAGAGGCCGCACGAGGGAGGCACAAGCCAACAGGGCGAGGCCCAGGGCTTGGACGCGCCCTGATGGCTTGTGGCCCCCCTGGATGCCTCCCGACGTCCCTCTCTGGCCTATAAATTTAAAAATATTCCGAAAACCCTAAGAGCACTCCCAAAACACTTTTTTTTGCTGCCGGAAGTCTCTGTTCCGGTTGGAGGCCATCTAAACCTCTGTGCCGGCGATCTCCCGGAGGGGAGATCAACCATGGAGGGCCTCTACATCAACCTTTCTGCCCTCACCATGATGTGTGAGTAGTTCACCACACACCTACGGGTCCGTAGGCAGTACCTAGATGGCAATCTCTCTCTCTCTCTTATGATCTTCAATACCATGTTCATTGCATCTTCACGTTGATCTATCCGATGTAATCAATATGTATTGTGTGTTTGTTCGGATCTGATGAATTGTGGGTTTATGTTCAGATTATTCATGAAACGTATTTGAGCCACCTCTGATTATTATGATTCTTAATTGCATGATCATTATAGCTTCATAATGCTCTCCGCTCTATTGAGATAGTTTGGCCAACTAGATTAATATTTCTTTAGTGGGAGTGGTGTGTTGTAGTAGGTTTAACCCGGCGAATTTCTATATCCCAGTGACAGAAGTGGACAAGGTGCGGCTTTGTGTTGCTGCTACTAAGGCTAAAATGATGGGGTTTATTCATATTAATTGTCTACACCATGTCATTGTTCTCCAAGCATTACTCTATTTTTACTTAATACGTAGAGAGACAAGCATAGAAGCGCTCTTGAAGTGGAATAATAGTAATAGGTGTAGGCAGGAGTCGTCCTATTTGCTCATGGACGTGATGCCTATATACACATGATCATTGCCGTGAAAATCGCATAATTATACGTTGTTCTATCAATTTCCCAAGAGTAATTTGTTTACCCACTATATGCCTTTGCCATGAGAGATGCCACTAGGGAACACTATGGCCCCGGGGTCTATTCACTTATATATTTACAAACGCTACTATTACCTTGCTGCAATTATTTGTGTTTTATTTTATTTTGCAATTTACAATTATCAACAATTATGTACACACCTCATTTGCTTGCAAATAACGAGATCAGGGGGATTGACAACCCTCTTGCCCGCGTTGGGTGCAAGTTGTTTGTTTCTTTTTGTGCAGTCGCTCAAGACGGTTGAGGATTGGTATTCCTATTGGTTCGATAAACCTTGGTTTCATAACTGAGGGAAATACTTACCCGCATTGTGTTGCGATAACCCATTCCTCTTCACGGAAAACCCAACGCAGATCACAGTCATTAGTAGTATCCACCTGCGTACCACCATAAGGTTTTAATAAAAATATTAGAAGGCGTAACCTTGTCTGGAAGGCTCGATCTTTGAACTCCGCATGCATATCTCGAGGTTGAGGTTTGAGGTACTTACTCATCGTCTTCATCACTCGAAGGCTCAATCATTTTCGGATAGGCCTCCACCTCTTCCTCCGTTGACCATCCATAGAGATCAATATCCCCATAAACTTGGAGATTGGACATGAGATCTGAGACATAGGTCTCCTCGTTTGAACCTTGAGATGACATATTGCTTCTAAATCTATTATAAAAACAGTCTGAAATAAGGACAGAGGAGAAACTTGCAATGTGGTGGTCAAAACATACAGGAGTATATATAATGAATTTTTCCATGTGAGAATACGTGTCCAGGAAGAAAACGGAGTCCAGGAGATACACAAGATGCTCCCAAGCCACGAGAGCATGCCCACGGGGATGGTCACACCTTGCTATCTTGGGACTCCCTCGTTGGTCCCTGATAACCCACAAGTATATGGGGTCGCAATAGTTTTCGGGGGTAGAGTATTCAACCCAAGTTTATAGATTCGACACAAGGGGAGACAAAGAATATTTGCAGGTATTAGTAGCTGAGTTGTCAATTCAACCACACTTGGAGATTTAGTATCTACAACACAATGATCAGTAGCATAGTAATATGATGGTAACAGTAGCAACAGTAACGGTAACAGTAGCAGAGTAACAGTAACAGTGATAGCAGTTTTGTAGCAGTAGCAACAGTAGTAACTTAGCAAGCACAATATGTGGAAAACTCCTCAGCACTCGATCGGTGATATTGCTGGATAATATTCATCATATATCAGTCATAACATAGGGCGACACAGAACTAGCTCCCGTTCATCGATATAATGTAGGCATGTATTCCGTAAATACTCATACCTGCTTATGGAAAAGAACTTGCATGAGATCTTATGTACTGCCCTCCCGTGGCAATGGGGTCCATAAGGAAACTAAGGGATATTAAGGCATCCTTTTAATAGATAATCGGAATAAAGCATTAACATATAGTGAATACATGAACTCCTCAAATTACGGTAATCACCGGAAAGAATCCCAATTATTGTCACTTTGGGGTATGTGGATCCTAACACGTAGTAGGTGCATATAACTTGCAAGATCGGATCAAGAACATAGATATAATGGTGAAAACATAAACGGTTCAGACCTGAAATCATGGAACTCGGGCCCTAGTGACAAGCATTGGGTATAGCAAAGTCATAGCAACATCAATCTCCAAACATAGTGGATACTAGGGATCAAGCCTACCACAACTAATTCGATATGATGAATCTCATCCAGCTCTTCACCAACCAGCAAGACTACGAAGGGATTACTGACTCCTAGTGGAGATCATCATGGAATTGGCGATGAAGGAGGGTAGGTGATGATGAAGACCGAAGGTTCCCGTCTCCGGAGCCCCAAACAGACTCCAGATTAGGCCTCCTGATGAAGAACAAGAGGTGGCGGCGGCTCCATATTGTGAAATGGGATGAAACTTCCTCTCATATTTTCTCTTAAAATAGGATTTCATAGCACTGGAACTAGGGTCAACGGAGCCCCGTGGGCCCAAGTAGACACCAGGATGTGCCAGGGGGGCTGGCGTGCCCTGGTGCCTAGTGGGTGCCTCGGGTCTCCCCTTTAGTGGGTCCTCGCTCCAGTATTTTTCATTTATTACGTAAAAATCTCCAAAAAGTTTCATTCCATTCCGAGAACTTTTATTTCTGCACAGAACAACTCCATGGTAGTTCTGCTGAAAAAACCGTCAGTCTGGGTTAGTTTTATTCAAATCATGCAAATTAGAGTCCAAAACAAGGGTAAAAGCGTTAGGAAAAGTAGATACGATGGTGACGTATCAGTCCCTGGATAGTTTTTATTTTTGTAATTTTTCTAAAATACGAAAACCAAAAGAAAATATTTTTATGGAATTTTTGGAGTCGGTTTGCTTACCATGTCACATACCTACCCCTTTTTAGGGTTGTGGAGCATTCCGGAAGGTCTCTCTTACCGGTGTCATCACTTGAATAATATCGGTTTCAACATTAATGGGTGCACGTGAGATGTAAGGCTTCATTCTTTGCCCATTAACCACTCCCGAATTTGTAGCATTGTTGATTTTGATAGCACAAGAGCGACAAACCTCTTCGACGATATAATGTCCTTCCCATTTGGAGATAAGCTTACCTGCAAAGAATTTGAAACGATAAATGTACACAAGAACTAGGCCTCCTACATTAAATTCCCCTTTTTGGATTCTATACAAATATATTTATCTTTGCTAGTTTACTTGTTTGCATGCTATACTTGCTACTCTACTTGTTCTCCTTGTTAATTTGCTTGCTTGGTTACCATGTCTGAAGATAGATTGTATAATATTTCCTATTACCAAAGGATGACTGAAATTGAAAGCTCCATGAAAACTTGTATGACTACTCATCATGAGCACAATAAATTCTTTGCTGCTGAAATTAAGGAACACTCAACCCCGCTACATACTATTAGTATGAAACTTGATGAAGTCAATAGGGAAGTATCTAGTCTCCAATCAAAATTTGCAAAAACTGAAGAATTGATAGGAAAGATATCTAATAAGCAAACCACTCTAGTAAACAGGATGTCCGCTAAACTGGAATCTTTCCCTATTGGTAATCATGATGAAGATCCTAAAATGATTGGTTCTTATCCCCTTGAATCTTCGTTTAATAATCTGAAAATAGATGATAAAGGCATGTGACATGAGTCAACTTTATCTAGAAGGCGCCCCGTTTGTTCGGAGGATGATGATTCTAGTGATAAAAATGGAAAAAGTGGGTTTGGAGAGGTAAAAACTTAAACTAGTGATATGCCCACTATCTTTGATTACAAGGACTTTAATTATGAAAGTTGCTCTTTAGTAGAATTATTTCCTTGTTGCAATCCATTATTATATCACCAAATGCTATGAATAAAATAAAGCTTTTACTAAACATATAATAGAAGCAATGATAAAAGCTTATGATAAGAAACTTGAGCTAGAAGTTCCTATACCTAGAAAATTGCATGATGAATGGGAACCTACCATTAAAATTATGCTTGAAGAATATCAATGAAATCCTTTGCATGATCTTGGTTCTAGTGTTTCAACTATGCCTAAATCTCTTTGTGATATGCTTGGTCTCACCGATATACATGAGTGTCCCCTTAACTTGCATCTTGCAGATTCTACCATTAAGAAACCTGTGGGTAGAATAAATGATGTGCTTATTATTTAAAATAGAAATTATGTGCCTTTAGATTTCATTTTTCTTGATATTGAATGCAATCCGTCTTGTCTAATAATACTTGAAAGACCTTTCTTACGAACTATAGGTGCAATTATTGACATGAAAGAGGGAAACATAGGATTCCAATTCTCATTAAATAAAGGGATGGAACACTTCCCTAGGAAAATAATTAAACCATCTTATGAGTCCATCAAGACGGACACTTATGGACTGAATGCCAAAGATGATATCACTTGAAACTATGCATTATGCCTAGCTGGGGGCATAAAACGATAGTGCTTGTTGGGAGGCAACCCAATAGTTATCTTATTTTCTTGTTCTAATTTCTATTTGTGAGAGTTAACATGATTATTTCTACTGTAGTTATTATGTTTTTATGTTTAAATTAGTGCTTGTGCCAAGTAAATCCACTAGGATAATTTGAATGATAAGTAGAATTGATACGGTGCAAAAACAGAAACTCTTACGTCCAGCGCAAAAAAAAATATGATTTTATTGGAACATATTTTTGATCTGAATTTTTTACACCATATTTGCATAAAAATTCCTCAGGTTTTACGAATTGTTTCAGGATTTTTGGAGTTACAGAAGTATGGTGCATTTGTTGATCATTACAGATTGTTCTATTTTAGACAAATTTCTTTTTGCTTGTATAGTTTGTTCATTTTGATGATACTATGGATTATACCGGGGGGGTCTAAGTCATGGAGAAGTTAGAATATAATAACTTATGCAATAATAAAATATGAATCAATTTATAGCAGTACCTAATGTTTATTGTTTGCTTATAATACTAACGGATCTCACGAGTTTTTTGTTGAGTTTTGTGTGCTGAAGTTTCAAGTTTGGGTTGTTATCATGATGGACGAAAGGAATAAGGAGCGGCAAAGAGCCTAATATTGGGGATTACCAAGGCAACCCAAGTCAAATTCTAGGAAGACTCAAGCATCTAATCTTGGGGATGCACCGGAAGGCATCCCCTCTTTCGTCTCAATCCATCGCTATGTCACTTGGAGCTATATTTTTATTCATCACATGATATGAGTTTTGCTTGGAGCACCGTGTATTATAGTTTGCTTATGTTTTAGTTTTCCACAATAATTGTTTGCTAGACACATTCACTTCAAAGACACACATGTTTACCATGATTTGTTAGAATACTTTATGTGCTTCACTTATATCTTGTGAGCTATGCACTTGCTCTAGTGCTTCACTTATATCTTTTAGAGCATGGTAGCGTATATTTTTTTATATAAATAGTTTCACTCTAATAATTCACTTAAATTTGTTTGGGAGTTCATAAATAGTTACGGTAATTTGCATGGGTTATAAGATTAGTCCAAAAATAATAGCTATTCAAGGAGTGCATAATCAAAACCTTCATCTAGTACATAAAACAGAAATTGTGGGTTAATGATATTAATGTGGTAATGTGAAAAGGCATGAGTGCATGGTTGTTGGTTAGTATAAATATTGATAGTTAATGGGTGTTGATTTTCTGATCATCTAAATATTGGTTACGGCATGGTGATGATGTGTGAGCATTCTTGTTCCTCGCTGAAATCCTAGTGTTGTTTAGGTCGGGGCGCGCAATGGTTAACTCCTACCAACCTCCTCCCTAGGGGCATGCGAGTAGTACTTCGTTTCAAAAGAGATAATAAAACATTGATATAAGTATCTAAGTTCTTTATGACTAATATGAATCCATGGATCTAGCACTCTCACCTCCTCATATTTGCTAGCCTCTTCGATACTGTGCATTGCCCATTCTCAGCTCAAGGATCGGTGTAAACTTCGTCGGTGCATCCAAACCCCGCGACATGATACGCTTTGTTGCACATAAGAGACCTTATATCTTCCTCAAAATAGCCACCATTCCTACCTATCATGGCATTTCAATAGCCATTTCCAAAGCCACGAAACTTCCACTGTTACATCATATGACAAGCACACTCATTGTCATATTGCTTTGCATGATCATGTAGCTGACATAGTATTTGTGACAAAGTCACCGTTCATCATTGTTTACTTGTTATGCTCGATCAATGCACATCCTGGTACACTACCGAAGGCATTCATATAAGAGTTATATTGTTTAGTAGTTTTTCATATCAAGTTGTAAGTAAGTAGAAGTGTGATGTTTTTCATTATTAGGTCATTGTCTTAGCGAGGAGAGGATGATGGAGAAAATGATTCCCCTACAAGTTGGGTGAGACTCGGGATGAAAAATAAAAGAAGAAAAAAAGAGAAAAGGGGAAAAAGAAAAAGAGAAAGAAAGATAAGAGAAAAAAAAGTAAAAGTAAAAAAGAAAAAAGAAAAAAGAAAGAAAAAAACAAATGAAAGAAAAGAGAGAAAGGAGAGTGCTACTACCTCTTTTTCCACACTTGTGCTTCAAAGTAGCATCATGTTTTTTATGTGAAGAGTCTCGTATTTTGTCCCTTTCATATGCTAGTGGAAATATTTCATTATAGAACTTGGCTTGTATATTCCGATGACAGGCTTCCTCAAATGCCCGAGGTCTTCATGAGCAAGCAAGTTGGATGCACTCCCACGTAGCTTCAATTAAGCTTTCATACACTTATAGCTCTAGTGCATCCATTGCATGACAATCCCTACTTCTCACATTAATATTGATTGATGGAAAAATCCATAACCCATTGATACGCCTAGTTGATGCGAGACTTTCGTCTCCACTTTTACCCCTTTGAAACCTACCACCCTATGTCCATGGTTCACGCTCATGTATTCAGTGAGGAATAAAAAGCTAAAGCGCGTTAAAAAGTACGATCCAATTGACAGGCTTAATAACATGGTGTTTGACATTTGCATTTATGTGGTGAAGACGGAGCCATGCCATGGTAATATGAGAAAATGAATGGGGGTAAACATTCTTTAAGGATCATATATTTTGAAAATTGATGATTATGTTACTTATGTTCATGGATATTACTATGTTGATGTTTCATCGTTTCTCAATGATCATACCTGCAAATGATTACATGGTGGGAAGCATGTCTGTAAGTGCATCTAGTGCCCCTTAGTGATTTTGGTGGTTTGAAGACTTATAGGTTAAGTATCTAATGTGTTTTTAAGTGTACACAGGATCTATAAGTCATTGAGAAGTTTGAGATATTTGAAGAATATCGACCCCTAAAAATATATGTCTTCTGTTGAAGAAATTGGTCTGAAGCTGAAGAAATGAATCGCGAAGAATTTGCGATGAAATGGATATTCCTCATGAAGATATTGATATTGAGAAGATCGGTGGTTCCTGAAGAAAATCGTTCTGAAGAAATTGAAGCGTGAAGATTTTCGTTTTCTGTTTTACTTTCTTCGCATTTGATGAATAGGAACACCGTACTGTTAAAGGGGGTCAAAGTAACACTATGGAATGGATTTCCTCATGATGCTCAACCCAAGCCAAATACTACCAAAAGCCTCAAGTGAGGAATATGAGTAACATGAGGACTCTCACAGTTGAGAGTCCCGACCATTTCGATAAGCCACGCCAAGTCACTGATCTTATCCACTCCAACGGTCATATTATTTAAGGGCATTAATGTCAAATCATGTCGGGATGCTCCCAGGCTATAAATAGCCGCCCCCCACAACCACTAGCTGGTTGGCTGCTCCGTTAGAAACTGACACTTGTCATAAGAGCAACCCAAATTCCTCAGAGCTTTCGAGAGTAAATCATCAGTGAGGAAATACACCACCCACCGAAACCACAAACCAAACCTAGTGATTGAGCATCACTGAAGAAGTTGTTCCTGTGTGGGACTGAAGCCTTTTACCTTTGAGGATTGTGCATCCTCCAGACGGTTACGCGTCATGGTCTAGAGCAATCCAGCAGTCAATTGTGGATCGCCGGGTGACCGAGTTTGTGAGGGTTTGGAAGTCTGTCCTGAAGACTTACCACGAGTGTTGGGCGAGGACTGTGTGTCCTTAGCTCAAGGAGAATACGGTAGGGACTGTGTGTCCCGGGACTGGGTGTCCTTTGGTTTAAATACCAAGCCGCTCCAAACCAGATGTACAACTGTCACAGCAGTTGGAACTGGGTCATCAACAACAGTCTTCACCAAGAATCGGGTTCTAATTCCTCAACTCTTTACATTCTTTGTATTATGTGTTGATGACTTTCACTGTGACTGTTTGAAGAATTTGCTGAAGACTCTCTCTGAATTTCCTCAACCCCAAATTCTTTACTTGAGTAAATCATCATTTGTATTCTGCGTGCCTGCTTGTTGTGCAATCTGTTTTCATAATCTTCACTCTGTAATACTGCTGTTGTGAACAATTGCACAACTGATCCTTAACTGTTTCCGCTGTAAGTTAGTCATCAGTGAGGAATTTCCTCAAAAGGAATTTCCTCAGTGATGAAATTCTAAAATTCTCCTATTCACCCCCCTCTAGTCGATATAACGCACTTTCAATTGGTATCAGAGCAAGGTACTCCCTTGTTCTGTGTGATTTTGGTTTAACCACCTGGAGTTTTAGTTATGTCGACTGCAGGCATGTTCAAGGTGACTGCACCATGTCCCACCTACGAAGGGAAGAACTTTCCTTTCTAGAAGAACAAAATGCAACTGCATCTGCAAGCAATTGACAATGATCTCTGGTATATTGTGGAAAATGGCGTTCCCCTCGTTTCTGCCAGTGTCACTGCAGCTGATGTGAAGAGTTTTAAGCAACTCGATTCTCAAGCGAAGAACATCATCTGTGGCTATTTGAGCCCAGGTCAGTTTGGAAGAGTAGGTGCTTTGGGATCTGCAACACTGATCTGGGAGAGATTGTGCAAGGTAAATGAAGGAGTATCAACCCAGCGTGACTCTCGTGTTGATATTCTTCACAATCTCTTCAATCGCTTCAAGAGACATGACAATGAATGCTGCCAAGACACCTTTGATCGCTTCACTAATATATCCAATGAACTGCAAGCACTGGGAGCTCGAGACATCACTGATCACGAAGTTGTGAAGAAACTGCTGAGATCCTTGGATTCCTCATTTGACACTCTAGTTCTGATGATTCAAGAAAGACCAGACTACAAGATGCTAGATCCAGCTGATATTCTTGAAAGGCTAAATACTCATGAATTCCAGCAAGAAGAAAAGAGAGATCTATATGGACCAAGCTATTCCAGACCACGAGCACTGAAGGCTAGAGCAATTTACTCATCTGAAGAAGAAACGGATGACAGCAGTTGTGACCCTGAAGAATTTGGACAGGAGCTTGCAATGCTTGTGAGGAAATTCCAGAGATTTACACGACGAGGACAGTTCGGTAAATCATCAAGAAGAGACATGAGGAAATCAGAATCTGCATCTGAGGACTACAAGAAACGGACCTGTCACAAGTGCAAGAAATCAGGCCATTACATTGCTGATTGTCCTCGCTGGGGAAAGGAATCAAAGAAAAAGAAATACAAGGATGACAGTTCTGATGACTCAAAGAAAAAGAAGAAATCTTCAAAATCCTCATCATCAAAGTCCTCTTCACACAAGAAGACTAGCTTCAGAAAGGCTCGGGCACTTATTGGCAAGGAAATGGATTCCGAGGCAGAATCAGAAGAATGTGATGATGAAGAAGGCTCTGGAGAAGATTCAGAATCCGGACAGGCTAGTCTTGCACTAGCAACCAATTTCGTCAGCAAGTCAATCTTCAATCTTGAAGAAAATGAGTGCACCATCCATACTGATGACTATGCTGATGACTTCGCTCCAACCTATTGCTTCATGGAAAAAGGTTCAAAGGTATCACATAATGCCTCCTCCTCTGATTCAAGTGACTGTGAACATGATGATTACAAAAAACCCAGTTACAGTAAACTTGCCATCATTGCCACTAAACAACAAACTGCTCTGGAAAAGCTTCAAAAACTGCTAGACAAAAGTGATGATCTGTTGAATGAAGAAATGAATCTTAATCAAATCCTCGCTGATGACATGAAAAATCTTCAGTCTAGATTTGATACTCTTCAGGATCGTTATGATACACTCCTCACTGATCATGAGAAGCTTTCCTACGAATTTCTTCAAAGGAAGCTTGATCTTGAGAAGCTGAGGATGTCTTATGATGATCTTCGTATGGAAAATGATTCATTACTAGCTCAACAGATCAGCGCTAGTCAAGTTGAATTTATTCCTCCATGTCTTAAATGCATTGATCGTGAAACTGCTAATTCTTCACCAGAATCTTCAAATCCTACCACTGCTACAGATTCTTCAACTGCACCTGTTGTGTCAATTTCCTCACTTGAGGAAAACACAAATGTCACTGATGAAAATGCAGGGTTAAAGGAATTGTACGTGACAGGCATGTACAAAAGCCTCAAAGGACATCAAATCCTTTGTGATGTGCTCAAAAATCAGATCTTGAACAGGAACCCGAGGAAAGAAGGAATTGCCTTTGAGAGGAAATTGAATGCTGATGGATCTTATTGGAAACCTGAGCAGTATCCCAAAACCTCATGGGTTGCTGCTATTGGGCCTCCTTTTGATCCATCTAATCTAACTAGCTTCTCATGTGAATTATCCTATTCCTCGGATGAGTCATTTGATTCCAACTATAAACTGTTCAAAAATCAATCTGGTGAAGTATTTGCTCGATATGTTGGAACTAACTGCAGGAATGGCCCTCCTCTGAGGAAAATCTGGGTTCCCAAAAGCTGTCTTGAAAATCTTCAAGTGAATGTCCTCATGACATCACCTCTGAAGAATCTGAACCCCAGATCAAAATCCTCAGGAGGACCAAAGTCTTCAAGAGGATCGAAATCCTCAACTGGTCAAAACTATGCTCGTACCCATGCTTCTGCGTCTAACATGCAGGGAAACTACAAGGAATATGATTATGAGCGCTACTACTCAAATCATTATGTCCATAAATCCTCAAACCAGTTCTCTGCATACTCATATGAGTACTTTAACCCCCCTACTGTTAAGAGAAGTGCATTAGCTTCAATGCAACCTTTCTCATATGGTGCTCGCAGGATGTTGAACGCTTTGCCACCCCTTCAGATGTGGGTGGTGAAGAAATCAAACTAATCACTTCTGCAGGCCAGGTCTCCAGATGAAAATCATCATCTGAAGAATTTGCTGGAGACCTGAGGAAATGCTTGATAGGACGCAAGCTAATGATTGATGAAATAGAAATATTTCACACGTCCTTACATTTCTGTTATGATGAAATTACTAAACTGATGAAATTAGTATCATATTCTTCAAACTTGAAGCATATGAGATGGTAAGCTGTACTAATTCATCTGCAGGATGACAAACCCAAAAATACTGAGTGGATTCTCGATAGTGGCTGCACACATCACATGACTGGTGATAAAAGCCTACTGATGAATATGCCACTAACTCCTTCACCTCTGAAGCAAATCACATATGCTGATAAAGGTAAAAGCAAGGTATTGGGACTTGGCAAAGTAGCTATTTCCAAGGATAGGCATATGGACAAAGTGATGCTTGTTGAATCCCTTGGTTTTAACCTCATGTCAGTCTCGATGCTTTGTGATCTTGATATGATTGTTATCTTTGGTAGATATAGATGTGTAGTCATCACGGAATCTGACAGATCCAAAGTCTTCGAAGGTGTAAGAAGAGGGGATTTGTACATTGTTGACTTCTCTACAGGTCCTCAACCAGCCACTTGCTTACTAGCAAAAACCTCAGAAGGATGGCTGTGGCACAGAAGACTAGGTCATGCAGGCATGAGGAATTTGCACACACTTGCAAGGAAGAAGCATGTCATTGGCATCGAATCTGTCAAATTCCTCAAGGATCATCTCTGCGGTGCTTGTGAATCTGGGAAAATGACCAGATCCAAGCATCCCTCCAAAACCATCATGACCACTACCCATCCATTTGAATTGCTTCATATGGATTTGTTTGGACCTACTCACTATGCAACACTAACCAATGCAGCATCTCTATATGGCTTTGTCATAGTTGATGATTATTCCAGATACACTTGGGTGCATATCATAGTGTATAAAACTGAAGTGCAGGAAATCTTCAAACGATTTTCTTCAAGGGCCTCGACGAACTTCGGCATCAAGATCAAACATATTAGGAGTGATAATGGAACCGAGTTCAAAAACACTGGTCTTGATGATTATCTTGATGAACTTGGTATTACTCACGAATTGTCTGCTCCTTATACTCCTCAGCAGAATGGTGCTGTCGAAAGAAAGAACAGGACTCTGGTTGAAATGGCAAGAACTATGCTTGAAGAATATCAGACTCCTCATCGCTTCTGGCCTGAAGCAATCAACACTGCATGCCATATCATCAACAGGGTATATCTTCACAAATTCCTCAAGAAAACCTCATATGAACTCCTCACTGAGAAGAAACCCAATGTAAGTTATTTCAAAGTCTTCGGTGCAAAATGCTGGATTAGAGATCCTCACCATAGCTCAAAATTTGCACCTAAGGCACATGAAGGTTTTATGCTCGGTTATGGAAGGGACTCGCACACCTACAAAGTCTTCAACAACTATCACAACAAAGTTGTTGAGACTGTAGATGTGCGGTTCGATGAAACTAATGGCTCGCAAAGAGAGCAATTGCCTTCTGATCCAGATAAACTGTCCCCTGAGGAAGCGATAAAGCTTAAGCCTACTGAAGACATTGTTCCCACTGAGGAAATTGAAGAAGAAATAATCCCTATCGCTGACAGAAACCAAGAAGATGCTCCTGAGGAAATTGCAACAACACCACTTCCTCAGCCCAGACAAAATCCTCAACCAGCTCATCCGAGGATTGCAAATGAAGTAGAACTTGACAAAATCCTCAATGACATCAACGCGCCAGGTCCTCTCACTCGCTCAAAAGCTTCACACTTAGTTAACTTTTGTGGGCATTTCTCTTTTGTATCTATCACAGAACCCTCAAAAGTAGCTGAGGCTTTTCTGGAACCGGAGTGGATCCAAGCCATGCAAGACGAACTTCTTCAATTCAAGCTGAATGACGTATGTGAGCTCGTCAAACGACCCGATCCTCGCAAGCATAACATCATCGGCACCAAGTGAATTTTCCGAAACAAGCAAGATGAGGACGGTCAAGTGGTGAGGAACAAGGCACGACTTGTAGCCCAAGGCTACACCCAGGTTGAAGGAATAGATTTCGATGAAACTTTTGCACCTGTTGCTAGACTTGAAGCTATTCGAATTCTACTTGCTTATGCTAATCATCATAACATCATCTTATATCAAATGGATGTGAAAAGTGCATTCCTCAATGGTAAGCTTGAGGAAGAAGTATATGTTGCTCAGCCCCCAGGTTTTGAGGATCCAAAGAATCCAGACAAAGTCTTCAGACTCAAAAAGGCTCTGTATGACCTCAAGCAAGCCCCTCGGGCATGGTATGATACATTGAAGGAATTCCTCATGAAGAAAGGCTTCAAACCTGGTTCACTCGATCCAACTCTTTTCACAAAATCTTATGATAATGAACTGTTTGTATGTCAAATTTATGTTGATGATATCATATTTGGCTGTACTGACAAAAGATACAGTGATGAATTTGCCTATATGATGAGTGAAGAATATCAGATGTCTATGATGGGGGAGCTGAAATTCTTCTTAGGTCTTCAAATTCGTCAACAAAACAATGGAATCTTCATATCATAGGAGAAATACCTCAAGGATGTTCTGAGGAAATTCGACATGCATGAATGCAAAGGTGCCAAGACTCCAATGCCTACCAACGGTCACCTCTGCACTGATGAAAATGGTAAAGATTTCGATCAACAGGTATACCGTTCTATGATTGGTTCTTTATTGTATCTATGTGCATCTAGGCCAGACATAATGCTTAGTGTTTGCATGTGTGCACGTTTTCAAGCAAAACCGAAGGAATCACACCATAAGGCTGTGAAACATATTCTTCGATACTTAGCTCACACACCAACACTAGGATTATGGTATCCCAAGGGCTCCAATCTTCATCTGGTAGGGTATTCTGATTCAGACTATGCTGGTGACCGTGTGGATCGCAAATCAACATCTGGCACATGCCATTTCCTCGGAAGATCACTGGTTTGCTAGTCCTCAAAGAAGCAGAACTGCGTATCACTCTCCACTGCCGAAGCTGAGTACATTGCTGCTGGTTCTTGCTGTGCTCAATTACTATGGATGAAGCAAACCCTCAAGGACTACGGCATCAACATGAAGAATGTGCCTCTCTACTGTGACAATGAGAGTGCTATCAAGATTGCCTACAACCCAGTACAGCACTCGAAGACCAAGCACATCCAAATTCATCATCATTTTCTTCGGGACCATGTCCTCAAGGGCAATATCCTCATCGACCATGTGAAGACTGATGATCAACTGGCTGATATCTTCACTAAGCCCTTGGATGAGAAAAGGTTTTGCAAGTTGCGGTGTGAGCTAAATATCTTAGAGTCTTCAAATGTTTTGTAAAAACATGTACACATCCTAACACTTACGCAAAGTTGATGACTTAGATGTGCAACACATGATGAAACGATTTTCTTCAACCAATGAAGAAAATCACTCTGAATGTGAAGAAAATAATGAAGAAATTGATTCTCAGGGCCCTACGACAATTGTACGCGGCGTCTGTAATCAACATTCTTATATGGTGGGCAACGCCACCGCCCAATGTGAAATTCCTCAAGTTGATTTTCTTCAAATGATCAAATTCCTCCCAATGCATTTTTCATCAAAACAGTTGTTCTTAATTGTGATGATCTATTGCAAAATCTTCAAAAACACTTGATGACTTTCATTTGCCTAGGTAGACTGTGATTTCTAGTCCTCAACAACATTCACTTATTGCTAATTCTTCAAGTTGATGTTTCTGCTAAGTGAATGTGATCGGACCCTTTTTCCCTCTATGCTATACTTATCCAGTCTATTCAATTCTTCATATGCGTTCTACTTGAAACTTTGTTCAAAATCCTCACTGCATCCTTGTCAGCTGATGATTTTGTAACGAAAATCCTCAAATCTTCGAAAAATTGTTTTCTTCAAAGGAACAGTAACGGAAACCCCACTTCCCACGATTGGATAGCCACGATCTCCACTATCTCCACCGCATCGTACGGGAGCTACACGTGTCCTGCGGAGACGTAGAGGCAAGGGCTATTCGGTCCGAAACTTTCACGCCAAACAGTAACTTTCGGGCTATAAATATGTCCTTAACCCCCTGGTATCATCTTCTTCGCCTCATCGCTCTCCTGCCACAGCACTCCGAACCCTAGCGCCACCGCTGGTAGTCTTGTCGCCGGCAAGGAAGAGCTTCACTGCCTCAACCTTCTCGCCGCCAGGATCACGCCGGAGTCGGAACATCTACGTTCGCCGCCGCCGTAGGCGTCCTCTGCTGCCAAGTTAGGGTGCATTGGACACTTGACCGAAGAACCTCTCCAACACCACCTTTTTGTGTTCTTCGTTCGCACCTTCCAGGGTAATTATATCCCATTTTACAACAGATTAGATCTAAAATTTTACCTCTCCCTTGTGAAATCTGTTTTTCTTCAAGATACGATGCGCACATGATTCCTCAAACACTATCCATCACCACAATCATTGATGAACTAGCTAAGCATCTAAGATTTTCACGAGATTCCTCAATTGTGCGAATTTTCGGATCTGTACAACTCTGGAACCCAAGAACAGAATGCTTAAGAAAATTCCTCAACCACTGGTTATATTCCTCAAACTGTCAAACTTTTCCTTTTTCTTCAAATCTGAGAACGCATATGACCTCTCCAAATTCCTCGCAACTATACTCTGTTCACAGGTACACACATGTCAGCTGATGAATCTCTCGGTTCTCATCACATTAACTCATTTGCAGCGTTTCTGGAAGAAACTCTTCAAGGCTCATCAGAATCCTCAAGAGTTCAAAATCCTCAGATAATTCCTCGTCTGAAGAAAATGGAGGAAGAAAGGAAACAGAGAGGAGGAAAGAAACTGGAGCAGAACACAGCTGTGGACATTCCTGATGACATATACCTGGACTACTGCACGCCTGATGATGAACCTGAGACTATGCCTAAAAGAAAGATTAGGCTGCAGAAAATTGAACGCGGATGGGCAAAGGAGTGGAAGGAGTACAGGTTTGTGACTCCAAAATATGCGAACAAATTCGCTTTGAAGCCTCCTGGCAGAAGGGCCCCGCTTGAGGATCATCAAGTTGCTCATCCCTCAAGTCTCATGACACTTGATGACTACCCACAGAAAAAAGAAAGGCATCTGGCAAAGCTCAAGAAGGAAGCAGAAACAGCAGTGAAGAAATTTCATGAATCTTCAGCTGCTGCCTCCGGTGCTGCTCATTCCTCAGCAGCAGAAACCTCAGGCACCGAGATTCCTCAACCAAAGTTTGTGCCAGCAAAGGCAAAAGCTTCAAAACCCCAAGAAAAGTTTACACAGGCTTCAGTCACCAAACCCTCAGCTCCAAAACCCTCGGTTCCAAAACCGTCCACACCAAAACCATCAGCGCCAAAACCCTCAGCACCAATCGCATCTACACCAAAGTCCTCAGCTCCACCTCCAAAGCCAGTACCGAAGAAAGTCGTGAAGACTACGACTGCCAGCTCCAGCTCCTCACTCCCAGCTGCAACTAGCTCGGAGACAAAGTCCTCAACACCCCATGTGAAGACTTTGGCAGCTACTGAACCTGCACCTCTGCCCAACCCAAGAAAAATCATCACAGTCCCGTCTGCATCAGAGGGAAGTGAAGAATATGATGATGAAACTCTGGAAGCCATCATCAGGAACAAACAAGAAAGGGTAGCACAAGCATCAGGCAGTGCGATTCCTCTGGCGATGGACCCCAAGGTCCTCCTCGATTTCATCAATGTGTGGTATGAAGACCCAAACACACCCATTGATGATTTGAAACTTCCTCCTGGTGTCAGCCACATGGTGGCTACTTTCATAAACGAAGCCAAGTGGAAGGAACAGAAGGCCAAGCAGGCAAAGATTGCAAAGGCCAGAAAGGAGAAATTCCTCAGGCAAAATGTTCTCAAACTGACGCCTGAAGCATTGGTGTCCACCCAGGCAGAGCTGCAAGTCTTGACTGACAAGTGTGAGAAACTGTCAGATCGAACAAGCATCAAAAGCAATTTCATCAAGCTAGCCACTAGTGCTGTTGATGACTACAACAGACGTCACCCCCCACCAGCACCAACTCCTCAGCCCCTGGTTGAACAGCCAAAAGATGCATCTCCTGTTGAGGAGGAAATTCCTCAAGCTGAGGAACAATACCAAGAGCGCCGTGCTGATGAGCCGGCCATTGAATAAATCATCACTGAGACCGCTCCTGATGAAACTGCTACCGATCCAGCTGCTTCACCAAAGCAGGCTGATGACTATGTTCCAGCTGGTTCCTCACTGCCAGCTGAAGAATCTGTTAAGAAAACACCTTCCCCAAAAACTTCAAAGGTGAAGAAGTTAATCCCGTCTGCATCAGACGCGAAAAAGAAAAGGGCTGCTGAGAAGGAAGCGAAGAAGAGAAAAGCTTCCTCAGCAGAAGAAAAGATTGAGGCAAAACGCCTCAAGGAAATTGAAGAATCTGCCCCACTGGACCCGGTGCCTCTTAATGTTGCACCCTCATTTGAAATGGTCGTCGTTGGTGACCACACTACGAGGGCAGATGAGGAAATGAAGGATGCTGCCTCTGAGGAGCATACTGATGAGGAAATACAGATTGACAACAGTCCTCAACCTCATATTCCTCAGAAAGAGACTACTGAAGCCTCAGCTGCAGCAGCTGATGAATCTGCTTCTGCCACAAAGTCAGCTGATGAAAATCAAGCTGAAGAAAATGTCCAGTCTGAGCAGGCTCCTCCCACTGAACAAGCTGATCAAACACCTCAAGCTGAGAAGGATGAAGAAATTACTCGGCCTGATGCTCAGCTAGAACAAGAAATTCCTCATCCTGAGGAAACTGCTGAAGAAAATGTTCCCGCTCCTGACAATGAGTTCATTGTCCTCAACCCAGAATCTGCCATGGTTGTTTCCCCTCCCATTCCTCAGCACAATCTCAATCCAGTTCAGCGCCTGCCATTCTCGAAGAGGCCAAAGTTTCAGAAAGAAAATTTCTTTGAGGAACGCATGTATTTCATCGGAGAGAATCCTTATGACAAGCCTCAAATGCGGCATCTGAAGTTTTGGACAAGAACGCAGATGAACTACTATGCTTCTGTGCTCTGTGGCCGCAACAAGATATTCCAGCACAGGCACATTCCTCATGCTGACCTTGAAGAAATTCCCTGCATGGAACCAGTCCTCAGTGTACTACATGATGCAGGTTTGCTCCCTATGTGCTCCGACATATCAGATTGGAATAGTGAGCTAATTCTTCAGTTCTATTCAACTCTGCACATCTCGGGCAATGCTGATGACATCAACACTTGGGTGTTCGACTGGATGACCCAAAATACTCACTACAAGGCTCCAGCGTCTGAACTCCTCAGAGAACTGTCCGTACCAATTCCTTCAGAAGGGGCAGTGAAGCTTTATGGTGAGCGTGAGCTGCCAAATGGAATGATGGAAGTCCTCATGAAGCCTTTGGCTGCAGGAAAACCCTCAAGAACCACATTCCTCGTCCATGAGCTAAAGTACACACCACGGTCTGTCTACCGCATTCTCTGCAGTGTGCTAGCGCCAATCAAAGGCTATGATGATGACGAAGATGTCGTCGGCCTCATGAAGAACATCCTCTTCAACATCATTCACGGTATCCCCATGAATATCCATGATTTCTTCTTGAGGACCTTGGCTGACAATGCAATGTGCCCCTATGTTCACAAAATCTATGCACCATGGATCATGAGATTCCTCGGGACAAGGACAGGCATCAACTTTCACGCAGATTTCCAGAACCATATTGGTTATATGCCTCCTATCCGGGTCAACAAGAAGACTTTCGAGCCCATTGAGGGAAAAGGAAAGTCTGTGATTGATGAAGGAAGCAGGCCCCTTGATGGCTAGTTCAAAGAACCAGATGCATATTCCTCATGGGACGACACTGAGACTCGTCCGCCAAGCCCAGTTCCTCCTCGCGTGCTAACCACCAGAGAACTTCTTCTCAGTCTTCATCAGAAGGTGGATCACAACCACAAATGGGTCAAACGCCAGTTTGGTGCCATTGTGAAAACCCTCACTGAGACACGGAACAGTGTGAAGCTTAATCATCACTATCTGCATGAGGTTTTTGATCGCACCTGGGCTACCCTTGCACATCTGAAGACCCAGACTGAGCTTGAAGAATTGAACTTTGAGCAGGACTTTGACTGGTCGTGGCCTCCCAAGAAGAAGTTCAGGCCCATTCCAGTGCCAGATCTTGAAGACAGCTCCTTCTCGTCCTTCCGCACCGCCGAATCTGATGAGGAACAACTTGACACCGCGACAGGCCCAAGGAAGAAGACTACACCCAAGAAGCGCCAAGGATCTTCATCAACTGCCAAGCAATGAAGTCTTCACGGGCGTTAGTCCTCAGTTTGTCCCTTTTGTCCCTTGATGACAAAGGGGGAGAAACTTGAGAGTTAGTCTTCAAACGAGATTTATTTTTGGGGCTTATGAACTATATTTAAGTTACAAACTCTTGGCTCTTCTGAAGTTTTTATGTAATGAGTTGTAACTTAAGCCCGATGGTACTCTGACGCTTTTGAACGTTTTTCTTCACATGTTTATTCCTCAAGTTTTAATGCACGCATGCTGAAATTCGTCAGATACCATTTGCCATCATGCATCCTCATTCTCTTCATACGATATGTTATATGCATGCATGATTTACAAGATTCAGGGGGAGATCTCCATGATATAAATCATCAATGTGCATATGCTATAAAAGCAAAATCCTCAAGGTATGCACATCTTCAGGGGGAGTCTCTATGAATCTTGTTTTCAAATTCCTCAAATGAGCATTTACACTTCATATTTCAAATTTCAGGGGGAGTCTCAGCTCAAGGATCGGTGTAAACTTCGTCAGTGCATCCAAACCCCGCGACATGATACGCTTTGTTGCACATAAGAGACCTTATATCTTCCTCAAAATAGCCACCATTCCTACCTATCATGGCATTTCAATAGCCATTTCCAAAGCCACGAAACTTCCACTGTTACATCATATGACAAGCACACTCATTGTCATATTGCTTTGCATGATCATGTAGCTGACATAGTATTTGTGACAAAGTCACCGTTCATCATTGTTTACTTGTTATGCTCGATCAATGCACATCCTGGTACACTACCGAAGGCATTCATATAAGAGTTATATTGTTTAGTAGTTTTTCATATCAAGTTGTAAGTAAGTAGAAGTGTGATGTTTTTCATTATTAGGTCATTGTCTTAGCGAGGAGAGGATGATGGAGAAAATGATTCCCCTACAAGTTGGGTGAGACTCGGGATGAAAAATAAAAGAAGAAAAAAAGAGAAAAGGGGAAAAAGAAAAAGAGAAAGAAAGATAAGAGAAAAAAAAGTAAAAGTAAAAAAGAAAAAAGAAAAAAGAAAGAAAAAAACAAATGAAAGAAAAGAGAGAAGGGAGAGTGCTACTACCTCTTTTTCCACACTTGTGCTTCAAAGTAGCATCATGTTTTTTATGTGAAGAGTCTCGTATTTTGTCCCTTTCATATGCTAGTGGAAATATTTCATTATAGAACATGGCTTGTATATTCCGATGACAGGCTTCCTCAAATGCCCGAGGTCTTCATGAGCAAGCAAGTTGGATGCACTCCCACGTAGCTTCAATTAAGCTTTCATACACTTATAGCTCTAGTGCATCCGTTGCATGACAATCCCTACTTATCACATTAATATTGATTGATGGAAAAATCCATAGCCCATTGATACGCCTAGTTGATGCGAGACTTTCGTCTCCACTTTTACCCCTTTGAAACCTACCACCCTATGTCCATGGTTCACGCTCATGTATTCAGTGAGGAATAAAAAGCTAAAGCGCGTTAAAAAGTACGATCCAATTGACAGGCTTAATAACATGGTGTTTGACATTTGCATTTATGTGGTGAATACGGAGCCATGCCATGGTAATATGAGAAAATGAATGGGGGTAAACATTCTTTAAGGATCATATATTTTGAAAATTGATGATTATGTTACTTATGTTCATGGATATTACTATGTTGATGTTTCATCGTTTCTCAATGATCATACCTGCAAATGATTACATGGTGGGAAGCATGTCTGTAAGTGCATCTAGTGCCCCTTAGTGATTTTGGTGGTTTGAAGACTTATAGGTTAAGTATCTAATGTGTTTTTAAGTGTACACAGGATCTATAAGTCATTAAGAAGTTTGAGATATTTGAAGAATATCGACCCCTAAAAATATATGTCTTCAGTTGAAGAAATTGGTCTGAAGCTGAAGAAATGAATCGCGAAGAATTTGCGATGAAATGGATATTCCTCATGAAGATATTGATATTGAGAAGATCGGTGGTTCCTGAAGAAAATCGTTCTGAAGAAATTGAAGCGTGAAGATTTTCGTTTTCTGTTTTACTTTCTTCGCATTTGATGAATAGGAACACCGTACTGTTAAAGGGGGTCAAAGTAACACTATGGAATGGATTTCCTCATGATGCTCAACCCAAGCCAAATACTACCAAAAGCCTCAAGTGAGGAATATGAGTAACATGAGGACTCTCACAGTTGAGAGTCCCGACCGTTTCGATAAGCCACGCCAAGTCACTGATCTTATCCACTCCAACGGTCATATTATTTAAGGGCATTAATGTCAAATCATGTCGGGATGCTCCCAGGCTATATATAGTCGCCCCCCACAACCACTAGCTGGTTGGCTGCTCCGTTAGAAACTGACACTTGTCATAAGAGCAACCCAAATTCCTCAGAGCTTTCGAGAGTAAATCATCAGTGAGGAAATACACCATCCACCGAAACCACAAACCAAACCTAGTGATTGAGCATCACTGAAGAAGTTGTTCCTGTGTGGGACTGAAGCCTTTTACCTTTGAGGACTGTGCATCCACCAGACGGTTAGGCGTCATGGTCTAGAGCAATCCAGCAGTCAATTGTGGATCGTCGGGTGACCGAGTTTGTGAGGGTTTGGAAGTCTGCCCTGAAGACTTACCACGAGTGTTGGGCGAGGACTGTGTGTCCTTAGCTCAAGGAGAATACGGTAGGGACTATGTGTCCCGGGACTGGGTGTCCTTTGGTTTAAATACCAAGCCGCTCCAAACTAGATGTACAACTGTCACAGCAGTTGGAACTGGGTCATCAACAACAGTCTTCACCAAGAATCGGGTTCTAATTCCTCAACTCTTTACATTCTCTGTATTATGTGTTGATGACTTTCACTGTGACTGTTTGAAGAATTTGCTGAAGACTCTCTCTGAATTTCCTCAACCCCAAATTCTTCACTGGAGTAAATCATCATCTGTATTCTGCGTGCCTGCTGGTTGTGTAATCTGTTTTCATAATCTTCACTCTGTAATACTGCTGTTGTGAACAATTGCACAACTGATCCTTAACTGTTTCCGCTGTAAGTTAGTAATCAGTGAGGAATTTCCTCAAAAGGAATTTCCTCAGTGATGAAATTCTAAAAATCTCCTATTCACCCCCCCTCTAGTCGATATAACGCACTTTCAATGTCACATCAAAAATTCTATTTTTATCATTTAGCTACCCGAGGACGAGCACGAATTAAGCTTGGGGGTGCTGATACGTGTCCAACGTATCTATAATTTTTTTCATTGTTCCGGCTATTATGTTATGATTATAGGATGCTTTTTAGGCACCTATTTGTTTTATGTTATTTTTAGCACTAACCTATTAACCCAGTGCCAAGTGCTAGTTGCTATTTTCTACATGTTTTTGGCTTTCCAAGAATACTGTACCAAACGAAGTCCAAATACCCCGAAACTTTTTGATGACCTTTTCTAGACAAAATAAGGACCCGGAAACTTTGGAAAGAGATCAGAGGCCACACGGGGTGGCGCCAAGCCAACAGGGAGCCCTCGGGGGGGGGGGGTGGCCCCACCTTGGTGTCTTGGGTTCACCTCCCTCGTCCTCTCGCCCTCCCCTATGTCCTATAAATTCACAACAATCCCAAAAAAAATCTAGGGAGCCTCCCGAAACAGTTTTCCACCGCTGCAAGTCTCTATTCGATGTGTGCCCATCTAGAGCCCTGTTCCGGTGCCCTACCACAGGGGGTCGATCACGGAGGGCCTCTACATCAACCTTGCTGCTCTCATGGTGATGTGTGACTAGTTCACCACAAACATACGGGTTTGTAGTTAGTACCCAGATGGCTATCTCTCTCTATGTTCTTTGTTGCCATGATCACCATGATTCCCGCGGTGATCTATCTTATGCAATCACTTTTGTGCGGTGCATTTGTTGGGATCCGATGAATTGTGGGTTTATTTTTAGATTATTCATGAGATTATATTGAGTTCCTTGCTAGTCTTTTACATATATGCATGGTTATGGTAGCTTCGTAATTTTCTTTGATCTATTGATTTTGTTTGTCCAACTAGATTGATTTATCTTTAGTGAGAGAGGTGCACTGTAGTGGGTTCAATCTCGCGGTGCTCAATCCCAGTGACATAAAGGGATATGAAACATATTGTATTACTGTCACTAAGGGTAAAACAATGGGGTTCATTCATATTAATTGGATTTACTTTGTCTCCATCATGTCATCATTCTCCAAGCGTTATTATGTTTTCACTTAATACTCTAGATGCATGCTAGATAGCAGTCGATGGGTGAAGTAATAGTAGTAGATGCATGCATGAGTCAGTCTACTTGTTTACGGATATGATGCCTATATGTAATGATCATTACCATGAATAAATATTGCATAACTATGCGTTTTTCTATGAGTTGTCCAATGGTAATTTGTTTACCCACCATATGCTTTCTACGAGAGAGAAGGCTCTAGCGAGAACTATGCCCCCGGGGTCTATTCACAAATATATTTAAAAAACACAAAATACCTTATTTTTATTATTTACCTTTTATTTGTTTTCTATTTTCTATTTATCAAATTGTCCAACTACACCGCTTATTGCCTTCAAGTAACAAGTTCAAGGGGATTGACAACCCTCTTGTCCACGTTGCGTGCAAGTGTGTGTTCTTTTGTGTGTAGGCGTTGAAGACGGGAAATTGCTTGGTCCTTCTATTGGTTCAATAATCTTGGTTCTTACTGAGAAAAATACTTATCTATACTGGTCTGCATCATACCCTCCTCTTCGGAAAAAATCCAACACAAGTCACAAGTATCACACATCCAAACGCGAGTTGAAGAAGGATACCACAAGACGAAGACCAGCGAAAGATGTATAGGAAGCCGCCACCATATGCCCTCAAACAAACAGCTTGCAAGCACCAACCTTTCTTCCATACACCCCAGCAATGCCTCCAAAAAGTGAAGCGACGACAGCACACTACCGTCGCCCGCAAGGGGAACGAGAGCTTTTGCCGCAAGGATGCACGACAATGAGTGGGGGACCTCAAGAAGGCCTCCAAGGAGGGAGCCAACGTCAAACAATGGTGTCATCAATGTCGTGGCCGCCGCCAATGACCAAGGATTTCCCTCGGTCCCGCTGCACTCCCCGTCCACATGGCCACAGATATGACCATAGGGGCACAAGCCAACTGAGAGGGTCGGAGGTCTTCATCAAAAGCAGGAATGTCGGCCGACGGGGCACCCCCTACTGTAGTAAACGTCTGTTGCAACCTCGCCACCCAAATGGCCGAAGTCACGGACTAACACCCACGGTTACCGCTCACCGTACAATCTAAGTTATCCGTACAGTTCGGCGCCGCCGCCACGACATCCACCCACCAGGCACATCACATCCACTGCCAGCCAACAATCACTCCAGAACCACCCTGGACACCTCCACAACCACCCTATAGCCCTTGGAGAACAGAAGTGCATCTGTTGCATCCCCCGGCCAGACCCAGACTAAATTGATGGCTAAGAGCCGCTAGAGCACCGTATCCGGCAACTCAAAAACAATTGTGGAGTGCCTAAACAAGCGCAGGGACGCCACCCCGTCCCTATGCGACGTAACAAGATCGAGAAGCCACCGCCACCGGAATTAGCACCAACGTCGGATCCGGTAGATGAGGTAGTGTGAGGAGTGTTCGATGTGGGCCATTGTATCCATAGTTGGTGGAGAACACCGCTGCAAAAGGATATCGGTAGACACCATCGAGGGCCAGGGACCATGAGGGGACTAGCTAGCGGAGGTAGCACGAGGGGAAGACCCGCCGCGACCAACCACCACGTGGGTCAGGCCCGACGACGGCCATAACCGACAGCGGGGAAGGAGATAGCCGAAAGGAGGGGGTTGCGCGGCGGCTAGGGTTTCGTCCCCCAAGTCATCCAGGAAGGACGATGCGGGAGGAGAGAGCCGGGAGGAAGGGGTTAAACGACGACTAGGGTTTCACCCCCGAGTCGCCCAGGAAGGATGACACCGAGGGAGGGGGGGTATACATCCATCCCTATGAGCGTCGTAGATCATATCCCTATAAGCATGAGAATGAGCCGGTATTATCATCATGAGATTGACAAAATCATCACAGACAGGAATGTTTCCTATCAGTGAACACACATAGTCAAAAGTTTTAAAATAAATCTAAAAACAATGCGAGTAGCAAAACTTGAATCCTGGTGGAGTAAAAATACATCCTTCTAACTATATAACTACATATCGGTTCGCTCTCTAAATTGTTTCGTTCACGAAATGCATACGTAGGAAGGAACGTTTTTGAAGGAAGGTATACGTAGCTACCCAAGGTATATTTTTTGCACATCATAGAATCAGATAAAGATCCAGTTGAGAGTGGCGTAACAATCCACGGAAAAGACTGCTCTACGTTTTCTACGTTAGCAAACTATAATCCAGTAAGCAAGTGTGTTTGTGCACCAGTATAGCCGGAAAATCATGACATGGATCGCGGTGACTGCGACCCCAAGTCCCAAGACCAAGCAAAAGCAAACCCAACGTCGTGGATTACCGTCTCTGAACGAAACAACGGTTCACGCATGACGCATGCATGCTGAAAGGGCACGCACACGTACGGTATCTTTGATGCGTTCTATATGTTACAGTGCACGAACATTTCAAAGTGCTGCTGCACAAGGTAAAATGCGAGCCGCGGTGGTAAATTAAAGCGTGTGACTCGGTAATCTCCTACAGATGGTAAATGTCGAGGAAAGAACAAGCACCCCCGATGCATTGGACTTTGATCATATCTTAAAGCAACTCCAACCCTATAACCCGAAGCACGTATGTTTTATTTATATTTTGTTCGTTTGGATCAGCGTGTACGTCATTCTTTTTGTTTGGATTGGTCATGCGTCCAATACACCAATTCATTTTTTCGTTCGCACGGCAGACTTATGAACATTTTATTTTTTGTTATAAATGTTTAAATAAAAATACAAATAAATATTAAATTATCTCAAATACATTTAAAAGTTTAACAAAAATACAATTATTGCTTAGTTTGAGAACCACATAAAATATGTCATAGTTTACAAACCAAATAAACACTAAATTGTCTTAAATACATTTGAAAGGAAAGGTTGTCGATACATCTACTGATTGCCGGCATGAATCTACACATGCTCCACCAAATCATTTTACAGCTATATGTGAGTTTTCTAATCGTGCATCTTATGATGAAACTCAGATGAACTGTGCAAACGTTGTCCCTTCTATATGCTCACGCACAACATTGTCATCCTGAAAATGAAACCCTTGATCACACAAATGTTTTGGACGCTCATTCTCTACGATCATATTGTGCATGATCACACAAACTGTCGTCACCTTCCACAACTTTTTGGTGCTTCAAGTTTTAGTGGAATACTGAACGATGCCCCATCGAGATTGAAGAACGCCAAAAGCACGCTCTACAGCTTTGCGAACACTCTTTTGCTCTTGGGCAAATCTCTTTCTCTTCTTTCCAACATGGTTGGAAATTGTCTTCACAAGAGTAGGCCACTCTGGATAGATACCGTCAGCTAGATAGTATCCATTTGTGTATTGGCGGCCATTTATCTCAACATTGACCTCCGGGCAATTGCCTTCTACCATTCTAGCAAACATCGGAGAACGCTGAGCACATTGATATCATTGTGAGATCCAGCCATGCCGAAAAAAGAGTGTCAAATCCAGAGATTTTGAGAAGACACGACATCAAATATGACAGTGCAAGCTCGTACATGGCCCTTATACTTGCCCTGCTAAGCAGAAGGACGGTTTTTCCACTTCCAGTGCACACAATCTATGCTACCAAGCATCCCCAAGAATCACCTGCTAGCATTCACCACTAGCAACCGTGTTGTATCAGCAGCAGTTGGCTCTCTCAAGTACTCCGACCCAAACACGGCTATGCCGACTTTGCAAAACCTATACATGGACTCAAGGCATGTGGACTCACTCATCCAAACGTACTCATCAATGAGATCATCGGGAACTCAGTATGCAAGCATACGAATGGCAGCAGTGCATTTCTAATAAAAGGAGAAGACAATCTTTCCAAGGGCATCCCCCTTGAACTCAAAATAGTTATCGTACTCGACCACCCCCTCTGGAATACGGTTGAACACATGTCTAGCCATACAAATCCAGCGTCGAAACATGTGACGTCTGAAGAGCGGGTTTGGGGTCTTGTCGTGGTTTTGTCATCGCGGTGTGGCGACTCGAAGGGGTTGATTGGGAAACGAAAGGTGGATTTACCAGGTCCGTCCTCTTCAATAGAGGTAAAAACCTACGTCTTGCTTTGCGTTTGTATTGATGGGAATCTCGATTACATGGGTACGAAATTGCTCACCTAGCTCTCAAGGGGTTTCTTACTTGATCTTTCTGACTTGAGGGCTCTCCTTTAAGTAGGTAGAGATTCCAAGTTTACAACGGTGTCAGGGTCGAATAAACAGTCGTCACTCGTGACCTACTACAAATCTACCTTATCTTTCTTCCCAATCAGGAAGGCTTCTGGCGTCCCTGGCCTTGTACGTCTTTGAGACGCCGCCTTTTGGGGATGGGCCGCTTGGTGGCTCGTCGACTAAGTTCTCCGGCCCATCTTCTCATGTTGTCCTTGCGCCCCCATAGGACCGGTTAAATGTTGGGGTTATATCCCCGACAGGTCCCGAAGTAGTCCTTCTAGAGTAGCAAATGACCACTCCCACGGTTGCGATTCAGTGTCGGTGTGTGCCCTGATATGGAGCCCCTAAACTGCGGCCGCTCCATACTAAGCTGGTCATGGACGACTAACGCAGCTGCCACGATCTCCTCATCGTCGGTTGAAGAATCATTTGAATCACAAAGAACGTTGTAGAAAAAAACCTCATCGTCGAAGTCCATTTGTACCTTGCGGGCAAAGCCTCGAACAACTTGCAGGGCGTCCTGGAGCCGGTGAGGAGCCCCGCGCCTCACCGAGACAAAGTAGCGGAGCTGGGCGGCGGCGACAGCGACAGCGGGAGATGAGGCTGCCGGGAGGGTGAGTCTATGGGCGGTTGGCTGGCGACGACGACGGAAGTACGAGGTAGGGCGGCCGGGAGCGTTGGAGGGGAAGGAAAAGAGGAGAATGACGTACGTGCCATCCACTGACGGGCTAGGGGAAGAGAAGGGCGGGCGACGCATCGTTCGTCCTGTATCCGCGACGATGCAAATTCGGTTCAAATTTGAGCCTAGAATGAATAACAACGGACAACGCACAGACGCACGCTTTGTTTGGATCGACGTTGATGGATCGCTCGATTGAAGTTGTTTTTAGCAGCTGACGTGGTGCTCTTAGCAGCTGACATGGTGGAAGTAGCGGCCAGGTGCGTGCACTTTTATTTTATTTTTGCTCTCGAGTTTGGTGGGTGCGTCTTTGTTTGACCATACTATAATCCTGAACTCGTCCACTCCATCTTGGACCGTACCTACCCATTCCTCTATGGCAATGAACCACTGTACTGACTGGTCTCCTGAGTCGTGAGAGCGATCGAACGAGACAAAAGCTGGAACGAGGTAAATTGGGCACGTTTGTGAAAGAGGAACCGGCGCGGTTAAATTTTATGTTTCAACCCTTTTACAAAAGTTGATCCGATCAAAAATTGAGGACCTGATCATTTTTCTACCGCAAGGGCCCATTGGCGATAGTGTATAAAAGCATCTATACTCGGATCTTTTTAAACCCTCGTCAAATATTCGGGCATGCCGTCCGGTCATTTACCGGTCACAAAAAATTGATCCAGACGGAACTCTCAAACCGGTCTCAAACGCCCGGGCTGACCGACACCCTCATTTCCAGCCCAAATATGGGGCAGATATGTGGGAGTCTGGGTGCGTTCGGGTACGTCCGTCATGTCGGACTGACGACTTGGCCCTATGCGGACTCGCCGGAAAACCTGCCGGTTCGACGGACGCCTCGATCGTCGGCATGGTGTGAACGCCACGTGGCGCCGTTCTAGGGTCGGGGCCGGCTATTTAAGCCGTCCGGCGCCCCCCCCCCCCCCAACCCTAGCACATCCACCTACTCCTCTCTCCGTCGTCACCCGAGCACTTCCCTGTTCGAGCTAGTCAACCATGCCACAACGCCGCCGGCATTACACGATCCAGTGTCGTCTCTTCCTCCTTCAGCAGGTCCGAATCCGAAGAAAAGCGGGCTACCTCTCGAACCAGAGGTGGATTTCAAGGAAACGGAGGAGCCGTGGAAGAGCCACATGCGCCACAGGAGGAGGCGGCGCCGCATGAGCCGAAAAAGGAGCCACTCGCAATGGTCGATCCATGGCCGGAGCAGCTGGCCATCCTCAACTCCATCCGCTCCGATTCGGTTTCGGTGGCCACGCGTCGGATGAAGGAAGCGCGTGATGCTCAGGAGGCGACGCAGGCGGCGGCACATCCGACGAAGGATGAAGCGCAGGCGGCTCTGGCTACGATGCAGACCATCTCCAACAAGGAAGAAGCTTAGTACAATAGTAGTTAGTACGTAGGATGTAGTTTGCATAGTTTTGTATGGACATGAGGGATAAAATATGAGAAAGTTGAATGTGGAGAGAGAAATTTGAAACATGACCGGTCATTGTCCGTCGACGCGTCCGCGGGTATTTGAGGGGACGGATTTGAGGATATGACTGTAGATGCTCTAACATCCTACCGCCGAGGATCATGGCGGTAGGGATGCGTGTCCTACCTAAAAATTTCCTAAGAATCTGATACAACACCTACCGTCGGATATCTTGGCGGTAGGGTTGCATAGGCTACTGTCAACCTGTTTGACGATAAGGATGTATCGTGCTGACGTGGATAAGTTTTCTACCGTCAAAAATATTGACAGTAGGCTGTTATATTGTGACATCCTCGACTTTTGCTACAGTGATTATTGTAATTAAGCTACAGTGATCCTGCGCTAATGATGCCACGTCACCGTTAACTTTATCAATGTTGTCGTGATGGTTGAAACCGAATCATAGTTCGAAGCTTCGGGATTAAGTCAAACGTGAAAAGATTTTTGTGTTGTTGAGATAACAACGTCGGGGAGTTATAAAGATTCCCTAACAGATTATAAATATCAAGTCGGGTACTTTAGGAATCATTGATGATCCCGATATATTAAGAAAGGGGCTTTAACAAAATAAGTAAAGAAATATAGTAAATGAAAATAAATGAACAAAAGAAAGGACTAAAAGTATAAGTAATAAATTATGAAAGAAAATAAATAAGAATAGAATAATAAAAGGGATTAGAAGAAGTAATAATAACAAAAAAAAGAGAAAACAAAACAAAACAAATCAAAAAAAAAGGAAAACCGATCGGCCCAGCCGGCCACCCACCCCTCATCCCGCAAACCCTAGCCCTCCTGGGCGCCACCCCCCCCCCCCTCGCTACTCCCTCCCCCCCCTGTGCGTCGCCGCCAGCCCCTCCCCCTCGTGGGGGGGGGCCCACCCTCACCCCCACGAGAGCCCCCCTGTCTCGGCCCCCCCCACCCCACCGACACTCCCTCCCTCCCGTGAACCTCTCCTCCCCACGACCCCCTCTCCCTCCCGCAGATCCCTCTCTCTGCTCCCGTCGCCACGCCCTCCACTCCCATCTCCCGTCGGCCCCCTGCCTCCCGCCGGCGAGCCCGCCTCTCCACCGCCTCCTACCTGTCACCGGCGACCCGCCCCTCGGCCTCCTCCCTCCCGCCGGCGGCCCCCCCTCTCACGGCCTCCTCCTCCCCCGGCGAGTCCCTCCTCCTCCCCGCGGCGAGCCCCGGCCGCCCCTCGGCCTCCTCCTCCCCGCGGCGAGCCCCGGCCCCCGTCGGCCATCTCCCGCTCGGTCCGGGAGGGACCGGGCAGGGAGACATCACCAACTCACCGGATCCGACCGGATCCGACCGGCTCCCCCTCGCCGGCACGTCACCACCATCGTCATCCGTCACCGTCACCGCCTCCACGCCGTCTCCACCGTCACCTTCCTGCGAACTCCGGCTTCACCGGGTCGTCACGTCACCGTCGGTGAGCCCCTCCTCGGGCTCCTCCCACCTTGTCGTTCTCCTCGACGTCCCGGTTCCGTTCCGGCAAACGGGGCCTCGATCCGTCGACGGTGGACTCCGGTAGGAGGATTTGAGTGTTTGGTTCCTCTAGGTTGTGTTAGCAGAGAGAGTTCTGTGTCTGTTAACACAGAGAGAGATGAGTGTTGAGAGAAAAGAAAAATGAATAAAAACAAATGTTGTATTCCGTATGTATGTATGTATGTATTCGATACCCGTATTATGTATGTGTTTGCGTATATAGGCATGTGGAGAGATACGACATTTGTATGGTTATTTATTTGTGATTAAAATGTGTAAATGGCCTAGGGTCACTTACCGGTGGGGCCAATGCACCCGGGTCTATGACAGGGAGGCCCCAAGCGATAGTTGATATAAATTAGAAAAATAATGTTTTTATTAAATAAATAGATATATTTAGTTAAATTAATTAATTAGAATAATTAGAGTATGACACGCAGGTCCCTCACTAAATTAATCTGATTAATTAATAATTAATCTTAATAAAAACTTGTGCCTATGACGTTCGGGACCCGCTGGTCAGTTGACCGGTCAAATGTTGATGTCAGCATGACATCGCGATGATGTCATAATAGGATTTTATTAAATCTTTTAAATCTGTTTTTAATTCCTAAATAATTAATAAAACTTTGAAAATTAATATTAAATAATCCGTAAGTCAGATCAAAATATTTTCAACATGAAACTTGATCAGCAAAGCGAGACGAACCCGGATACACGGTCCATTCGTCTGTCACGCGTCCCTAGCATAGCAAACATGGAACTTTTCCATCGTTTCCAGTATAACCGGTAGTAGCCCGAGACCCGGAAAATATCGTCAGATATTCTTCCGACCCGTCTATGACGGATGTTGCTGCGTTAGCTCATGTCTAGCCTGCATCTTTTCATGTCATGTTTTGTGTTGCATCGGTGCTATTATTTATTGTTTCTTCCCCCTCTTCTTACCGGTAGACCCCGAGACTGACGCTGCTGCCGGGAACATCTACGACCCTGCCGATCAGTCCTTTGCCGCAGAGCAGCAAGGCAAGCAAATTCCCCTTGATCATTCCTATATCGCCTATGTCTTTCTTCCTACTGCTTGCATTAGTATTTTGCTATTGTTGTAGTTAGCTCCTATATCTGATGCATAACCTGTTTTTGATGAACTGCTACTTTCAGTCCTGTACTTTTAATATGCTTAGTATAGGTGGAGCAGTCATCCCCTCTGACCCCGTAGATCAGTTGCCCCTCTTGTTTTCAAATCCCGATCTCTGATCGACGAGCCAGACCCGACACAGCACATTCACCCCCCTTTGTTGTACGACGCTACAGAGATACTATCGGGTACCGAGGGTGACACCTCGCTAAGTACTCTTGATGATATCTCTGTAGTACAGCTAGTCGGTCGTGGTTATCGAGGGTGATTCCTCTTTCACCATTCCCGATGACGCCCCTGTCGTGCAACCCCGCGAGTGTGGGACCCCCGAGGGTGATTCCTCTAAGCCCACCTTGACGGGTACATCGTTCGGGATCCAACGAGGGTGATTCCTCGGATTCCCCCCGATGTTACGACCACACAGTTACTCGACCATGTTACTGGGATCTTCGGTGATTAGTTGTAAGACGGGTGGATTCCCGCGAGACTGTGTTGCTGGCCTAATTAAAATGCTAATGGATTTGGGTATTTGATCTGGGTTGGTCGGAGACCTTTTCGCACTAACCGGCTACGCGGGAAGAATTATGGGTACTCGGCGTCGCGGTATCAGCCGAAGTTTTTCAGATGCCAGCAGTGTAGCGGCGCGCGCCGGAGTGGTCCCGAGATGCATCGCGCTTGTGATTAAGGGATGCTAGGACTGACGTCGGCCGCCCACGCCACGTGCAGGAGCGTGAAGGGGAACTGGGCCCATGAACCCTTTGTGCTTAGGATTTAGACCGGCGGGCTGGCCTCTCTGATTAGTCTTAGGTGGGGCTGCGACGTGTCGATATTCCGAGGTCGGGCAGGACCCAGAAAAGTATGTCCGGCCAGAGTGTTATCGAGCGTGACGGGACATGTGGTGCACCCCTGCAGGGATGAAAATTAACTATTCGGATAGCCGTGTCCACGGTTACAGGACGACTTGGAGTTGTGCCCCGATCTTATACAACTACAATTGTTACTTAACTGGAATTAGTTTGCCTCGGGATTGCTTCCTCGCACGGAGTCGAGGGAGGATCCTTAGTCGTGACCTCACTTTAATATTGCTGCAACAATATGACTATTAATGTGTTACTCCTGTTCTACCCTCGTCTATTGCTGCAAGACCCTGAAGATGCTAGTCTTCGATAGGACTAGGCCTTCTCTCTCTATTCTCGCATTGCTGCAGTCAGTCCACATATAACCCCCTTTTTGATACTGATGCATTATTAGAATAGTTCTGATGTAAGACTTGCGAGTACTTTGGATGAGTACTCACCGCTGCTTTGCTCCCCCTTGTTCCCTTGATCCGTTTGCTGCGACCAGATGATGAAGCCCAGGAGATGGAGGTCCCCTCCACCGACGACTGCTACCCCGACGGTGCCTACTACTACGTGGAGGCCGCTGATGATCAGGAGTAGTTAGGAGGTTCCCAGGTAGGAGGCCTCGCATCGTTCGATCGTTGTATCTTTTGTGCTAGCCTTCTCTAAGGCACCCCCCATGTTTTATGTCTGTACTCAAATATTTGTTGCTTCCGCTGACTCGTGTGCTTGTCGAGCTTTCGTATTCTAGCCCTCGAGGCCCCTGGCTTGTAATATGAAGCTGATGTTATTTTATTTGTGTCTAGTGTTGTGTTGTGATATCCTCCCGTGAGTCCTTGGGTTTGATCGTACGCAATTGCGTGTTTGGTTAGCGTACGATTAAGCCGAGGGCGTCACAAGTTGGTATCAGAGCCAACTGCCTGTAGGTAGCCCCCTTTCCAACTCCTTGGCCGAAGTTGAGTCTAGTGTTTGAAAAACTTTACTAACACTGATGTTGTGGCTTACGGGCCCACATCTCAATTGGGTGGTATTAGTATCTTTTACTCCTTTCCTATACTCTGGGCTCTACTTTCTCTTCTCTCTCGGGTCAAAGATTTTACTAACTCTAACATTAGGTTCTCGAATCACATCAATCCGGAGCGCTGGACTATCTACTCTTTTTCTCCTGAATATGTATTACACACACTGTCATTGACATCCGTCAATCTTATTTTCAGATGTGTCCCGCAAGACAGCACGTGCGCCTGACACAGGCCACTGAGACGACTGGGTTCCTGGCCATTTTGGTCGATCTCCTGACCAGGCTGGGATATCGCTGGTACCCCGAGTACACTGTGTTCGAGGATTTCCGCGAGTACAACCAGTGCCAGTACCAGGCTGAGGTTCGCATCTTCGACCAGAGGGGCGGTGAGACCCTCGAGCGCCACGTGTTCTGTGGTATTGGAGTGTCGGTCGAGATGGCCGTCCATGATGCGGCCTACATCGCCATCACCCGTCTCCGTGGAGCGTACCCTCACCTGGAGGAGAGCCCTTTCAGATACATCCCGCATGCTCCTGCTGGGGATGAGACTGAGTCTGATCTCACTGCCTACGCTTCTGACGTTCGGGAGCGCAGCGACCGTTCCTACGTCGCTGTCTGTGCCCCCTACGTGACGCGTCGCTACGACGCGCGGATTCTGGTGCAGTACACTGAGGCAATGGATCGTGCTTTCCGAGCTCTGACTGTGGAGTTGTATGCTACGCGCGCTCGTCTTTACGACGCGTTGACAGAGCTGCAGCCATCACACTGTCCGAGGGTTCCACCTATGCGCATCCGCGAGCCGAGCAGGACAGAGCTACCATCAGCTCTCGAGTGGACTGATGTTGGGGGTAGAACCCCTGCACTTGGACCTCAGCTGCTCGACTGGATGCGGTACCCTCACCAGAGTCACAACGGGACACAGGGTCCTGTCCCTACCTTCTATCACCGCCAGCTACCAGGATTCGATCGTCCTGTCCGACGTTGATGTAGCCTTATCGCTACATCTCGTTGTGGTACTCTTCCACCGCGTGCCTGCGCGCCGCCTAGTGAGTCCAGGGTATCGTCAAATGCGTCCGGGCTATCGCCAAATTTCGAGTTTTTAATCGTTAGTCTGTAATCGAACTTATGTATGGGTCTGTATGTCGAACTCAACTACTATGGAGTACCTATCGCATTTCCCTTTCATTATGCTTGATTACTTCATGAATGCGTGCGATGCCTTTCAATTACTTTAAGCTAAACTACCCCTGCTAAATATTTAACAGGATGGTTAGACCAGTTGGCCGCCCACGTGGCCCTGCCAACGATGCACCACCCCCGCCTCCTGAGTATATGGCGGGGATGATCCAACAGTTTGAGCTGAACCGCCAGTTTATGCAAGGGCTCATGGATCAGTTCCAAAGGCCGAACATGAACCAACCGCAAGGCGTGACACTGCAAGACTTCTGTCGTCTCAACCCTGCGATCTACCGCAGCTCAACTCAGCCTCTTGATGCTGATGACTGGCTCCGTGACATTTCTTACGAGCTAGAGTCTGCCAATGTGCCCCTGGCGAGCTATGTCAACTTTGCCGCCTACTTTCTGAAGGGTCCCGCTGCTCAATGGTGGGACAGCCACAGGCGCTCTCAGCCCGATGGAACTATCATCACTTGGGCAGAGTTCAAGGCTGCTTTCCATGCTCGATACATTCCCCAGGGAATCATGGACCGGAAGAAGCGTGAGTTCCGCAACTTGGTCCAGGGCAACAAGACTGTGGATGCTTATCAGCGGGAATTTCTGGAATTATCTCGCTATGCTGAAGAAGACATTGCGACTGATGCACGCAGGCAGGAGAAGTTCCGTGAAGGCCTCCACCCTGATATCAAGCTGACACTCCTCGTTCAGGACTATGCTGATTTCGCCACCCTCGTGAACAAGGCTATTCAGGTTGAGACTGGTCTGCAGGAATACAAGGATAGCAGCAAGCGCAACCGTGACATGGGCTCATCTTCGGGCTCATCTGCACAAAAGCGGAAGATCTGGATTCCCAACAACATGTACCATGCACCTGCTCCTACCCCGAGGCCGTCCTATGCTGCACCTCGCCTGCCTCCTCCACCACCTAGGCAGCCGAGGCTTCCAGCTCCACCGCCTCGAGTTCCTCCTTCCCGTCCTGAGGACGGGCTGTGCTTCAAGTGTGGCCGTCCAGGTCACCGTGCTAGAGACTGCAGGCAGAATCAGAATTAGCTGGCACTTCCCGCAACTGGCCGTGGCAACAACCAGAACCGCAACTTCAACACTAAGCCTGCTTATGTTCGTGGTCAGGCCAACAACATTGATATGGGTCAAGCTCAAGACCAGCCTGCTACCGTGATGGGTACACTTCTCGTTAACTCAGTACCTGCTTCTGTATTGTTTGATACAGGAGCATCGCATTCCTTTATGTCGGAAAATTTTGCATACATGCATGACATTAGGAGCGAAGAGATGAACATCCCGATAGTGGTAAACACCCCTGGGGGCGAATGCCGAACCTCTGTGGTTTGCCCCCATGTTCCAGTTGAAATTGAAGGATTAGAATTCCTTGCCAACCCCATCCTACTAAAGTCATCCAACATTGATCTCATATTGGGGATGGACTGGTTGAAAGCTCATACGGCATCGATCGTTTGTGCCACCAAAACCGTCCACCTCCTACACCCTTCAGATGAACTAGTAAGCTACCATGCTCATCTCGTCCGTAATGCTGAGGCACGGCTGTATGCTTTGAATGCATTAAATGCGTCGCCTCTTGAAGGGATTGAAAACATTCCAGTGGTCCGAGAGTTCCAAGATGTCTTTCCAGAAGAACTTCCGGGGATTCCCCCTGCTCGAGCTGTCGAGTTTGTCATTGACTTGGTACCCGGTACCACTCCTATTGCCAAGCGTCCTTATAAAATGCCTCCACATGAACTCCTTGAACTTAAGCAAGAAATTGACAACTCGCTTCGTCTGGGTTTCATCCGTCCGAGTTCCTCTGCTTGGGGAGCACCTTCTCTCTTTGTTAAGAAGAAGGATGGGACAAATCGTTTGGTTCAAGACTATCGTCCTATCAACCAGGCCACTATTCAGAACAAATATCCTCTCCCGCGGATAAATGATTTGTATGATCAACTTGCTGGTTCCACCGTTTTCTCTAAGCTCGACTTGAGATTGGGATACCACCAGATCCGTGTTCGCAAGGAGGATATTCCAAAGACCGCCTTTGTTACTCGATATGGATCATACGAGTACACCGTCATGTCCTTCGGCTTAACCAATGCACCGGCAACCTTCTCTCGACTGATGAATTATATATTCATGGACTACCTCGACAAATTTGTCGTGGTATATCTGGATGATATTCTGGTGTTTTCGAAGAACAAAGAAGAGCATGCTGAACATCTTCGTCTTGTATTGGATAAGCTTCGGGAGCATAAACTCTATGCGAAGTATTCCAAATGTGAGTTTTGGCTAGACGAAGTGACTTACCTTGGTCATGTGATTTCCAAGGATGGTATTGCGGTCAACCCCGAACGAATTCAAGCTATTCTTGACTGGACTCCCCCGAAGAATGTCAAACAAGTCAGAAGTTTTCTCGGACTCGCCAGCTATTGCCGTCGATTCGTCGAGAACTTCTCCAAGATTGCGAAGCCCTTAACCAACCTGCTTCACAAAGGTGTTAAATATGAATGGACTGATAAATGTCAGGAAAGTTTCCAGGCACTCAAGGACAAACTGACGTCCGCTCCAGTACTTGCTCCTCCAGATACGAAAAGGGATTTCGTCATATACTGTGATGCTTCTCGTCAAGGAATAGGTTGTGTCCTAATGCAGGACCGCAAGGTGATCGCTTATGCTTCACGTCAACTGCGTGCTCATGAAGAGAACTACCCAGTTCATGATCTCGAGCTTGCCGCAGTCATTCATGCATTGAAGGAATGGCGACAATACCTTGTCGGTAATCGCTGTGAAATCTACACCGACCATCAAAGTCTGAAGTACTTGTTCACTCAACCTGAGCTGAACCTGCGTCAACAAAGATGGATGGAGCGTATAGCAGATTTTGACTGTAGTATATCGTATACCCCTGGCAAGGCTAATGTAATGGCTGATGCCTTAAGTCGCAAGTCATACTGCAACCACCTCCAGGTTCATCAGGTTCACGATCGTCTGCAAGAGGAATTCCGTAAGCTGAACCTCCACATTGTTCCTCAGGGTTACCTTGTTCCCCCTCCTGAAGAGTATCAAAAGATGAACCTTCGTGTTGTTAATCAGGGATCCCTCAGTAACCTAGTGGTTGAACCAGATCTTGTGAGCTCCATAAAGAATATACAAAACTTTGACGATGATGTCGACAGGATTAAGAGCTATATTGCGAAGGGTAAACCCTCCTTTTTCACTGTTGATGAAGGTGGCGCCTTGTATTTCGAGGGACGCCTATTCGTCCCAAATAAGAAGGAAAATCTCAGGATGACTGGGAAGGTGATGGAAGAAGCTCATGACACACCATTGTCTATTCACCCGGGTAGTACCAAGATGTACCAAGACATCCGGCAGAGATTCTGGTGGCCCAATATGAAACAAGACATTGCACGCTATGTGGCAGAATGTGATATATGCCGGCGTATCAAAGCAGAACACCAAAAGCCTGCTGGAACTCTGCAACCTATCTCTATTCCCGAGTGGAAATGGGACCATGTTGAAATGGACTTTGTCACTGGTTTTCCCAGATCCCAGAAGGGTAATGATGCTATTCTTGTCGTCATTGATCGACTGTCCAAAGTTGCACATTTCCTGGCCGTCAAAGAAACGATTAATGCTAGTCAACCGGCAGATCTTTATATGTCAAGAGTTGTTTCACTTCACGGTATTCCGTTGGTAATCAGTTCGGACCGTGGCAGCTTGTTCACTTCAAAATTCTGGGAAAGTTTTCAGAAGGCTATGGGGACTCATCTGTCCTTCAGCACTGCATTTCATCCTCAATCCCAGGGACAAGTTGAACGAGTCAACCAAATTCTCGAGGACATGCTTCGAGCTTGTGTCATTTCTTTCGGTAAGAAATGGGAGGAATCTCTCCCGTATGCCGAGTTCTCTTACAACAATAGCTATCAAGCTAGTCTGAAGATGGCCCCTTTCGAAGTATTGTATGGGCGAAGGTGTCGAACTCCTCTGAATTGGTCAGAAACTGGGGAACGATCACTCTTCGGTCCGGATATTATTCAACATGCCGAAGATCAAGTTCGCATTATTCATGAGAATCTGAAGGCTGCTCAGTCTCGTCAGAAGAGTCAGTATGACCGTCATCATCAAGATATGGTCTATCAACCTGGCGAAAAGGCTTATCTTCGTGTCACACCAATGAGAGGTGCACACCGTTTCGGAATCAAGGGCAAGTTAGCTCCTCGTTATATTGGTCCTTTCACTGTTCTCGAAAGGCGTGGAAGAGTGGCTTATCGATTGGAACTGCCGGCGAACCTTTCTCAGGTTCACGATGTCTTCCATGTTTCTCAGCTCCGTCGCTGCTTCAAGGACCCTATTCGAGCAGTGGATCACGATATGTTAGAGCTACAACAAGACCTCTCTTATAAAGAGAATCCGGTCCGCATTCTCGATCAAGCTGAACGTAAGACTCGTCGCAAGGTCACTAAGTTCCTTAAGGTGCAGTGGTCAAATCACTCTGAAGATGAAGCCACTTGGGAATGCGAGGATCATCTTCGTGATGAATACCCCGGGCTCTTTCCCTCTACCTCTTAATTCTCGGGACGAGAATTCTTGTTAGTAGGGGAGAATTGTGACATCCTCGACTTTTGCTACAGTGATTATTGTAATTAAGCTACAGTGATCCTGCGCTAATGATGCCACGTCACTGTTAACTTTATCAATGTTCTCGTGATGGTTGAAACCGAATCATAGTTCGAAGCTTCAGGATTAAGTCAAACGTGAAAAGATTTTTGTGTTGTTGAGATAACAACGTCGGGGAGTTATAAAGATTCCCTAACAGATTATAAATATCAAGTCGGGTACTTTAGGAATCATTGATGATCCCGATATATTAAGAAAGGGGCTTTAACAAAATAAGTAAAGAAATATAGTAAATGAAAATAAATGAACAAAAGAAAGGACTAAAAGTATAAGTAATAAATTATGGAAGAAAATAAATAAGAATAGAATAATAAAAGGGATTAGAAGAAGTAATAATAACAAAAAAAAAGAGAAAACAAAACAAAACAAATCAAAAAAAAAAGGAAAACCGACCGGCCCAACTCGGCCAAAAGGCCCAGCCGGCCACCCACCCCTCATCCCGCAAACCCTAGCCCTCCTGGGCGCCACCCCCCCCCCTCGCTACTCCCTCCCCCCCCCCCCCCCCCCCTGTGCGCCGCCACCAGCCCCTCCCCCTCGTGGGGGGGCCCCACCCTCACCCCCACGAGAGCCCCCCCTGTCTCGGCCCCCCCCACCCCACCGACACTCCCTCCCTCCCGTGAACCTCTCCTCCCCACGACCCCCTCTCCCTCCCGCAGATCCCTCTCTCTACTCCCGTCGCCACGCCCTCCACTCCCATCTCCCGTCGGCCCCGTGCCTCCCGCCGGCGAGCCCGCCTCTCCACCGCCTCCTACCTGTCGCCGGCGACCCGCCCCTCGGCCTCCTCCCTCCCGCCGGCGGCCCCCCCCTCTCACGGCCTCCTCCTCCCCCGGCGAGCCCCTCCTCCTCCCCGCGGCGAACCCCGGCCGCCCCTCGGCCTCCTCCTCCCCGCGGCGAGCCCCGGCCCCCGTCGGCCATCTCCCGCTCGGTCCGGGAGGGACCGGGCAGGGAGACATCACCAACTCACCGGATCCGACCGGATCCGACCGGCTCCCCCTCGCCGGCACGTCACCACCATCGTCATCCGTCACCGTCACCGCCTCCACGCCGTCTCCACCGTCACCTTCCTGCGAACTCCGGCTTCACCGGGCCGTCACGTCACCGTCGGTGAGCCCCTCCTCGGGCTCCTCCCACCTTGTCGTTCTCCTCGACGTCCCGGTTCCGTTCCGGCAAACGGGGCCTCGATCCGTCGACGGTGGACTCCGGTAGGAGGATTTGAGTGTTTGGTTCCTCTAGGTTGTGTTAGCAGAGAGAGTTCTGTGTCTGTTAACACAGAGAGAGATGAGTGTTGAGAGAAAAGAAAAATGAATAAAAACAAATGTTGTATTCCGTATGTATGTATGTATGTATTCGATACCCGTATTATGTATGTGTTTGCGTATATAGGCATGTGGAGAGATACGACATTTGTATGGTTATTTATTTGTGATTAAAATGTGTAAATGGCCTAGGGTCACTTACTGGTGGGGCCAATGCACCCGGGTCTATGAGAGGGAGGCCCCAAGCGATAGTTGATATAAATTAGAAAAATAATGTTTTTATTAAATAAATAGATATATTTAGTTAAATTAATTAATTAGAATAATTAGAGTATGACACGCGGGTCCCCCACTAAATTAATCTGATTAATTAATAATTAATCTTAATAAAAACTTGTGCCTATGACGTTCGGGACCCGCTGGTCAGTTGACCGGTCAAATGTTGATGTCAGCATGACATCGCGATGATGTCATAATAGGATTTTATTAAATCTTTTAAATCTGTTTTTAATTCCTAAATAATTAATAAAACTTTGAAAATTAATATTAAATAATCCGTAAGTCAGATCAAAATATTTTCAACATGAAACTTGATCAGCAAAGCGAGACGAACCCGGATACACGGTCCATTCGTCTGTCACGCGTCCCTAGCATAGCAAACATGGAACTTTTCCATCGTTTCCACTATAACCGGTAGTAGCCCGAGACCCGGAAAATATCGTCAGATATTCTTCCGACCCGTCTATGATGGATGTTGCTGCGTTAGCTCATGTCTAGCCTGCATCTTTTCATGTCATGTTTTGTGTTGCATCGGTGCTATTATTTATTGTTTCTTCCCCCTCTTCTTACCGGTAGACCCCGAGACTGACGCTGCTGCCGGGAACATCTACGACCCTGCCGATCAGTCCTTTGCCACAGAGCAGCAAGGCAAGCAAATTTCCCTTGATCATTCCTATATCGCCTATGTCTTTCTTCCTACTGCTTGCATTAGTATTTTGCTACTGTTGTAGTTAGCTCCTATATCTGATGCATAGCCTGTTTTTGATGAACTGCTACTTTCAGTCCTGTACTTTTAATATGCTTAGTATAGGTGGAGCAGTCATCCCCTCTGACCCCGTAGATCAGTTGCCCCTCTTGTTTTCAAATCCCGATCTCTGATCGACGAGCCAGACCCGACACAGCACATTCACCCCCCTTTGTTGTACGACGCTACAGAGATACTATCGGGTACCGAGGGTGACACCTCGCTAAGTACTCTTGATGATATCTCTGTAGTACAGCTAGTCGGTCGTGGTTATCGAGGGTGATTCCTCTTTCACCATTCCCGATGACGCCCCTGTCGTGCAACCCCGCGAGTGTGGGACCCCCGAGGGTGATTCCTCTAAGCCCACCTTGACGGGTACATCGTTCGGGATCCAACGAGGGTGATTCCTCGGATTCCCCCCGATGTTACGACCACACAGTTACTCGACCATGTTACTGGGATCTTCGGTGATTAGTTGTAAGACGGGTGGATTCCCGCGAGACTGTGTTGCTGGCCTAATTAAAATGCTAATGGATTTGGGTATTTGATCTGGGTTGGTCGGAGACCTTTTCGCACTAACCGGCTACGCGGGAAGAATTATGGGTACTCGGCGTCGCGGTATCAGCCGAAGTTTTTCAGATGCCAGCAGTGTAGCGGCGCGCGCCCGAGTGGTCCCGAGATGCATCGCGCTTGTGATTAAGGGATGCTAGGACTGACGTCGGCCGCCCACGCCACGTGCAGGAGCGTGAAGGGGAACTGGGCCCATGAACCCTTTGTGCTTAGGATTTAGACCGGCGGGCTGACCTCTCTGATTAGTCTTAGGTGGGGCTGCGACGTGTCGATATTCCGAGGCCGGGCAGGACCCAGAAAAGTATGTCCGGCCAGAGTGTTATCGAGCGTGACGGGACATGTGGTGCACCCCTGCAGGGATGAAAATTAACTATTCGGATAGCCGTGTCCACGGTTACAGGACGACTTGGAGTTGTGCCCCGATCTTATACAACTACAATTGTTACTTAACTGGAATTAGTTTGCCTCGGGATTGCTTCCTCGCAGGGAGTCGAGGGAGGATCCTTAGTCGTGACCTCACTTTAATATTGCTGCAACAATATGACTATTAATGTGTTACTCCTGTTCTACCCTCGTCTATTGCTGCAAGACCCTGAAGATGCTAGTCTTCGATAGGACTAGGCCTTCTCTCTCTATTCTCGCATTGCTGCAGTCAGTCCACATATAACCCCCTTTTTGATACTGATGCATTATTAGAATAGTTCTGATGTAAGACTTGCGAGTACTTTGGATGAGTACTCACCGCTGCTTTGCTCCCCCTTGTTCCCTTGATCCGTTTGCTGCGACCAGATGATGAAGCCCAGGAGATGGAGGTCCCCTCCACCGACGACTGCTACCCCGACGGTGCCTACTACTACGTGGAGGCCGCTGATGATCAGGAGTAGTTAGGAGGTTCCCAGGCAGGAGGCCTCGCATCGTTCGATCGTTGTATCTTTTGTGCTAGCCTTCTCTAAGGCACCCCCCATGTTTTATGTCTGTACTCAAATATTTGTTGCTTCCGCTGACTCGTGTGCTTGTCGAGCTTTCGTATTCTAGCCCTCGAGGCCCCTGGCTTGTAATATGAAGCTGATGTTATTTTATTTGTGTCTAGTGTTGTGTTGTGATATCCTCCCGTGAGTCCTTGGGTTTGATCGTACGCAATTGCGTGTTTGGTTAGCGTACGATTAAGCCGAGGGCGTCACATATATCTTATCGTCATGGACCACGGTAGTAAGAAAATGATCGGATCCCAACTTTTTTACAAACCAGGGTCATATCTCGATTAACTTTGAGAGAAAAAAGTCAAAACATGATTTATTTTTTCTCACCCGACGCGGGGCAGTAAAGCTCGGTGGAAAACTTGCCACGCTGTCCAGGAAAAAGCGCGGAACGTAGGCGTGCACTTTGTCTCGCCCGATGTTGTAATGGACTTTGACAGGCGAGACAAAGTATCTCTCCGGATGGTGTGCATCCTCGTTGTACCGTGCTGAAAGCCTGAACCCGTCTGCATGTAGCCTTTCATCTCTACTAATGTACTCTACGCTGTGTGGATGGAGCACAAGATATCACGATGGCTTCGAACGTACTCAAATAATTTGGTGGTCCTCCGGACATGCTATGCTCTCTGCTCCATGACATCGGAAATTTTCCACGAATTGCTCTTTTCCCGCCGAACGTAGTCTAGTCTAGAACACGAAAGGCATTCTGAGCCTGAATTCAAATGCGCCTGACAATGGAAATCGAAGAAGAAGAAAAAAGCACAAACACGTCTTATCTTCTCTCTGCGGTGAACTGGATACTTATCGAGATACCTATCCGAGAGTGAAAGTAACAACAGGGCCATCCGGATATTTCCTTGCTAGCGCCAAGGCAAGGCATACGAAGCACGCTCACATACACAAGTGGATCGGGCGGCGGGCGCAGTAAAGTTCCACCGGAAAAGTTGCCACGGCGGCTCCCCGTCCTGAAAAAAGTGCAGACCCCACGCAAGAATCCCGGAGTCGCGCAGACGCAAGCTCAACCGCAGGGAAACTTCCTGTGTCGAACCGTCGCAGCAGAATCGCTAAAAAAGAGCACAAAAATCCATCATGGCCGGTCATATTCTAGCTAGCGCTACCACGACCACCACAGCTGCCTGCCTGCTACCGCGATCGGTGCGTGCACAAGACTAGTATTACGCATGTGCCCCAATTCATTCATTCATCCATTCATTTATCCTTTGCCGGAGCCGCGCGCACGCGAGCCCTTTCCGTCACCGTGCGATCCCACTGCCTCATTTCGTTTGACCATCGTAGTGCATCACCGGGACCCGTTCTCTCTCGCGCGGCATGTATATAATGCCCCGCTGCTTTGCCTCTTGCTTCCATCCCACCTTCAAGGCTCCCACCCGAGCCACTCAAAAAAGCCACAAGGCTTCTCACTTCATCAAGGCATACCTAGCTTATCGTCGGTGCAGCAATGGACGCCATGGAAAGAGGCCAGGGCTCGCCGCGGCTGCCAAAGGTATGCATGCATGCATGCCGATCGTGATCGATCGATCGATCATCAGACATAAACGTACGTACGTACCACGCGCCCCTGATTTCAGATGTCTAACGATCGAACTTGCGGCACGAATTGTTTACAGAGCCGGGGCTCGAAGGTCGACGAGGAAAGCCTCAAGACGCCGCTGATAGAGAGCAAGAAGACCGGCAGCCGGGCGCCGGCGGTGGTGCTCGGGTTCGAGTGCCTCGAGAGCACGGCCTTCAACGGCATTGCCACCAACCTGGTGCTCTACCTGGAGAGCGTCCTGCACGGCAGCGGCCTGGCCAGCGCCTCCAACGTCACCACGTGGATCGGCACCAGCTTCCTCACGCCCGTCCTCGGCGCCATCCTCGCCGACACCTTCTGGGGCAACTACAACACCATCCTCGTCTCCCTCGTCGTCTACCTTCTCGTAAGCACACGCCGCCCAAACCGTAACCCTTGACATGCCGTAGCAGCTTCCTCCTCCATGAGCTTGCCTAACTTGTCTCCGTGTCGTCGTTCACTCCTGTCAGGGTATGATGCTCATCACCTTCTCTGCGCTCCTGCCGACCACCGATCTGTGCGGGCTGGGCTCGTCGTGCCATCCGATGTTCGGCGCGCACACCGTCGCCTTCTCCGGCCTCTACCTCGTGGCGTTCGGCAGCGGCGGCGTGCGGGCGGCCCTGTTGCCGTTCGGGGCGGAGCAGTTCGACGACGACAACGCCGTGGACCGGGAGCGGAAGATGGCATTCTTCAGCTGGTTCTACATCTGCGTCGACTTCGGCATGATCGTGTCCGGGCTCTTCCTCGTGTGGATCCAGCAGAACGTCAGCTGGGGCCTCGGCTTCGGCATCGCCACGGCCTGCATCGCGCTCGCCTTCGTCGGCTTCGTCCTTTTCACGCCCATGTACAAGCGCAGCATGCCGACCGGTAGCCCGTTCAAGAGCCTGTGCCAGGTCGTGGTCGCCGCGTGCAGGAAGGTCACCCTGCGCGTCCCCGCCGACGCCGCCGTCCTCTACGAGGTCAGCGACAAGATCGACCAGCCCAGGATCGCGCACACCAAGGAGTTCACGTTCCTCGACAAGGCGGCCGTGGTCGCGGACTCGGACCTGGAGGAGGTGACCAACGTCGACGCCGCGGCGGCGGCCGCGGGCTCGTGGAGGCTCTGCACGGTGACGCAGGTGGAGGAGCTCAAGATCCTGATGCGGCTGCTGCCGATCTGGGCGACGAGCATCGTGCTGTCGGCGGCGTACGCGCAGCTCAACACCACGTTCGTACAGCAGGGCAGCGCCATGGACATGCGGGTCATGTCGTTCACCATCCCGGCCGCGTCCATGGTGTCCTTCGAGGTGATCTGCGTCCTGGCGTGGGTGCTCCTCTACGGCTCGGTGATCGTGCCGGCACTCAGGAGACTGTCCCCGGCGAGCGACGAGCCGTCGCAGCTGCGGCGGATGGGCGCCGGGCGGCTGCTCATGGCGTTCGCGATGGCCGTGGCGGCGCTGGTGGAGATGAGGAGGCTGGAGGCCGCCGGGAGCGGGGAGTCCATCAGCATCGGGTGGCAGATGCCGCAGTACTTCGTGCTCGCCGGCGGGGAGGTGTTCTGCTACATCGCGCAGCTGGAGTTCTTCTACACCGAGGCGCCGGAGTCGATGAAGAGCATGTGCACGTCCTTCTCGCTGCTCACCGTGGCGCTGGGCAGCTACGCGAGCTCGATGATCTACGCCGTCGTGAACGCGCTCACGGCCACCGGCGGGCGGCCCGGGTGGATATCGGACGACCTCAACGAAGGGCACCTCGACTACTTCTTCTGGTCCATGGCGGCGCTGTGCACGCTCAACTTCGTCGTGTACAGCGCCTTCGCCAGGAACTACCAGGTGAAGACGGTCGTGTCGTGATCGTGATCGTTCCTTGCTCGTCGGCGTACATAAGGAGGGCATCGGATTTCGCATTGCAACACGCAGTGCGGTGGTACAAAAGATTGTTTTGTTTCTTGTTTCAGAATTCAAAAAGTTCTTTCTTTAGGTAGCGCGTTATAAAAGAATTTTAAATCTAGTTTGGTATGGTGCAATTACGGGAACAAGCAACAACAATTGGGTTTGTGATACTGTGTACTATTAGTTGTCTTCGTTTTGTTTGTAGATGTTTTAGTAGTTTTTTTTTTAAAACGCGGTCTTAGAATCTAATTCATTAAAAAAGTCGACGAGAATTGTCTGGTTAATAAACAGAAAATCGAGCTAAAATCATCATAATACGTCCGTCAAAACAAGGCACACAGGGCGATCTGATGATCTACACAAGAACGCACACACGCCGTCAAGGAAAAGAGCGTCGTCGAGGTTGCAATCCGGTGTAATCGTCATCACACCTCCGCGAGGGCGACTCCGATTTCACCATCGACGACCACCGATGTACGTAGCCTCCACCGTACACGAGCGCAGAGACCCGCGTCGGTCAACTCCAAACAGTCCACCACACGCGTCGGCGACCAGACAGCTCCGACTCTGTCGACGAGCATTGTAGGATAAAAAGCGTTGGACCTACGCCGAGCCAATGCCAGAATCGACCACCCGTCTCGCGTCATCGTCACTGCAAGGCTCTCCTCAAACAGCTCCGACTTCAGAAGAGAAGAGAGGCACGACGAACCCTCGAACACGCCGGATGAGACCGACTATCAGAACACAGTAGCAAATCCTACTCTGCTTGAAGTGGCCATCGTTGCCACACAAGAAGCCACACAAAGCATCCACATTATCGGACGGGCACGAGTCGACCGCAATGTCGCGAGCATCTAGCCCATGGAGCGTGCAAACGAGATCCAAAGTTCCTCAAGACAACGCCCCCCAAGAAGGAAGTGACGATGCCGACGCCGTCGTCCGACCCAACCGGGTCTAAGATTTTCACTCGAAGAACTGGATCCGATGGTGTGCAGGTAGAGAACTCCTAAACGGTGCCTCCAAGGAGGTGAGACGACGTCCATAGACGCCGACACCTTCGGCCGGCAAGCTTTCGCCCAGAGCACCGCCCAACACCACAACCCCACGCACAACACCTCTGCTAGCCCGCACGCCTCCCACGAAGCCATCACGCCATGACTGTTGGAAATATGCTCTAGAGGCAATAATAAATTGGTTATTATTATATTTCCTTGTTCATGATAACCGTTCATTATCCATGCTAGAATTGTATTGATTGGAAACTCAAATACATGTGTGGATACATAGACAATACACTGTCCCTAGTGAGCCTCTAGTTGACTAGCTCGTTGATCAAAGATGGTCAAGGTTTCCTAGCCATAGACAAGTGTTGTTACTTGATAACGGGATCACATCATTAGGAGAATGATGTGATGGACAAGACCCAAACTATAAACGTAGCATATGATCGTGTCAGTTTATTGTTACTCTTTTCTGCATGTTAATGTATCTCTTCCTATGACCATGAGATCATGTAACTCCCGGACACCGGAGGAATACCTTATGTGTATCAAACGTCGCAATGTTGCTGAGTGACTATAAAGGTGCTCTACAAGTATCTCCAAAGGTGTTTGTTAGGTTGGCATGGATCAAGATTGAGATTTGTCACTCCGTGTGACGGAGAGGTATCTCGGGGCCCACTCGGTAATACAATAAGTAAAGTGACTAAGGAGTTAGTCACGGGATCATGTATTACGGAATGAGTAAAGAGACTTGCCGGTAACGGGATTGAACTAGGTATGGAGATACCGACGATCGAATCTCGGGCAAGTAACATACGGAAGGACAAATGGAAAAACATACGGGATTAACTGAATCCTTGACATAGAGGTTCAACCGATAAAGATCTTCATAGAATATATAGGAGCCAATATGGGCATCCAGGTCCCGCTATTGGTTATTGACCATAGAGGTGTCTCGGTCATGTCTACATAGTTCTCGAACCCGCAAGGTCTGCACACTTAAGGTTCAGTGACGTCTCGGTATAGTTGAGTTATAGGTGTTGGTAACCGAAAGTTGTTCGGACTCCCGGATGAGATCCCGGACGCCACGAGGAGCTCCGGAATAGTCCGGAGGTAAAGATTTATATATAGGAAGTTCTGTTTTATTCACTGGAAAAGTTTTGGGCTCATCGGTAGTGTACCGGGAGTGCCGGGAGGATACCGGGGACCATCGGGAGGGGTGTCACGCCCCGAGGGACCTTATGGGCTATGGGAGGATACAAACCAGCCCCTAGTGGATTCACATAAGCTCCCACTAAGGCCCATGAGGTTTGAGAGGCACAAAACCCAAAGGTGGAAAAGGTGGAAATGTTTTCCAAGTGGAAAGGAGGAATCCTACTCCTAGTAAGATTGGAGTAGGACTCCTCCACCTCCAATTTCGGCCATACCTTGAGGGTTTGAGGCTGCCTCCTTCCATCCCTCCCTCCTATATATATACTAGAGGTATTGAGGGTTTCTGAGACACAACAAATCAGCCACATGCTGCCCTCTCTCTCTAGATCTGTTTCTCCTCTAGTCTAGTTCCAGCGGTGCTTAGGCGAAGCCCTGTTGGAATAGTTCCACCACCACCACCACCACGCCGCCGTGCTGGAGAACTCATCTACCTCTCCGCCCCTCTTGCAGGATCAAGAAGACGGGGATCGTCATCAAGCTTTACGTGCACTAAACACGGAGCTGTCGTCCGTTCGACACTAGATCGGGATGGATCGTGATGGGATCGCGGGACGGATCGTGATGAGATCGCCGGACGGGCTGCGATTTTGATCACTAAGATGTTCCACTACATCAACCGCGTTATATATGTTGGTGAACGTCGCATGGGAAACAAAAAATTTCCTACGCGCACGAAGACCTATCATGGTGATGTCCATCTACGAGAGGGGATGAGTGATCTACGTACCCTTGTAGACCGTACAGCAGAAGCGTTAGTGAACGCGGTTGATGTAGTGGAACGTCCTCACGTCCCTCGATCCGCCCCGCGAACTATCCCGCGAACAGTCCCACGATCTAGTGCCGAACGGACGGCACCTCCGCGTTCCGCACACGTACAGCTCGACGATGATCTCGGCCTTCTTGATCCAGCAAGAGAGACGGAGAGGTAGAAGAGTTCTCCGGCAGCGTGATGGCGCTCCGGAGGTTGGTGATGATCTTGTCTCAGCAGGGCTCCGCCCGAGCTCCGCAGAAACGCGATCTAGAGGTGAAACCGTGGAGATATGTGGTCGGGCTGCCGTGGCAAAGTTGTCTCAAATCAGCCCTAAAACCTCCGTATATATAGGTGGGAGGGAGGGTACCTTGCCTTGGGGCTCAAGGAGCCCCAAGGGGGTCGGCCGAGCCAAGGGGGGAAGGCTCCCCCCCCAAACCGAGTTGGACTTGGTTTGGTGGGTGGGAGTCCTTCCTTCCCTTCCCACCTCCTCCTTTTTTTCTTTTCTCTTTGATTTTCTTTCCTAGGCGCATAGGGCCATTTTGGGCTGTCCCACCAGCCCACTAAGGGCTGGTGCGCCACCCTCAAGGCCTATGGGCTTCCCCGGGGTGGGTTGCCCCCCTCCGGTGAACTCCCGGAACCCATTCGTCATTCCCGGTACATTCCCGGTAACTCCGAAAACCTTCCGGTAATCAAATGAGGTCATTCTATATATAAATCTTCGTTTCCGGACCATTCCGGAAATCCTCGTGACGTCCGTGATCTCATCCGGGACTCCGAACAACATTCGGTAACCAACCATATAACTCAAATACGCATAAAACAACGTCGAACCTTAAGTGTGCAAACCCTGCGGGTTCGAGAACTATGTAGACATGACCCGAGAGACTCCTCGGTCAATATCCAATAGCGGGACCTGGATGCCCATATTGGATCCTACATATTCTACGAAGATCTTATCGTTTGAACCTCAGTGCCAAGGATTCATATAATCCCGTATGTCATTCCCTTTGTCCTTCGGTATGTTACTTGCCCGAGATTCGATCGTCAGTATCCGTATACCTATTTCAATCTCATTTACCAGCAAGTCTCTTTACTCGTTCCGTAATACAAGATCCCGCAACTTACACTAAGTCACATTGCTTGCAAGGCTTGTGTGTGATGTTGTATTACCGAGTGGGCCCCGAGATACCTCTCCGTCACATGGAGTGACAAATCCCAGTCTTGATCCATACTAACTGAACTAACACCTTCGGAGATACCTGTAGAGCATCCTTATAGTCACCCAGTTCGTTGCGACGTTTGATACACACAAAGCATTCCTCCGGTGTCAGTGAGTTATATGATCTGATGGTCATAGGAACAAATACTTGACACGCAGAAAACAGTACCAACAAAATGACACGATCAACATGCTACGTCTATTAGTTTGGGTCTAGTCCATCACATGATTCTCCTAATGATGTGATCCCGTTATCAAGTGACAACACTCGCCTATGGCCAGGAAACCTTGACCATCTTTGATCAACGAGCTAGTCAACTAGAGGCTTACTACGGACAGTGTTTTGTCTATGTATCCACACAAGTATTGTGTTTCCAATCAATACAATTATAGCATGGATAATAAACGATTATCATGAACTAAGAAATATAATAATAACTAATTTATTATTGCCTCTGGGACATATTTCCAACAATCTCCCACTTGCACTAGAGTCAATAATCTAGTTCACATCACCATGTGATTCCAACGAATCCAACACCCATATAGTTATGGGGTCTGATCACGTCTTGCTCGTGAGAGAGGTTTTAGTCAACGGTTCTAAAACTTTCAGATCCGTGTGTTCTTTACAAATCTTTATGTCATCTTATAGATGCTGCTACTACGTGCTATTCGGAAATGCATCAAATATATATACTCTACCATACGAATCCGTTTCACTACTCATAGTTATTCGGATTAGTGTCAAAGCTTGCATCGACGTAACCCTTTACGACGAACTCTTTAACCACCTCCATAATCGAGAAAAATTCCTTAGTCCATTAGTTACTAAGGATAAATTTTGACCGCTGCTAGTGATTCAATCATGGATCACTCTCTATACCTCTCAACAGATTTTGAGTCAAGGCATACATCAGGTGCGGTACACAACATGGCATACTTTATATTCTACGGCTAAGGCATAGAAGACGACCTTCGTCTATTCTCTTTATTCTGCCGTGGTCGGGTTTTGAGTCTTACTCAAATTCACACCTCACAACGCAACCAAGAACTCCTTCTTTGCTGATCTATTTTGAACTCTTTCAAAAACTTGTCAAGGCATGCATCTTGTTGAAACTTCTATTAAGCGCTTTTGATCTATCTCCATAGATCTTTGATGCTCAACGTTCAAGTAGCGTAATCCAGGTACTCCTTTGAAAACTTCTTTCAAACAACCTTGTATGCTTTACAGAAATTCTACATTACTTCTGATCCACAATATGTCAACCACATATACCTATCAGAAATTCTATAGTGCTCCCACTCACTTCTTTGGAAATACAAGTTTCGCATAAACCTTGTACAAACCCAAAATCTTTGATCATCTCATCAAAGTGCATATTCCAACTCCGAGATGCTTGCACCAGTCCATTGAAGGATCACTGGAGCTTGCATACTTGCTAGTATCTTTAGGATCGACAAAACCTTCTGGTTGTATCACATACAATGTTTGCTCAAAGAAACCGTTGAGAAAACAATGTTTTGACATCCTATGTGCAATATTTCATAAATAATGCATCAACAACTAACATAACTCTAACAGACCTTTAGCGTCGCTACGAGTGAGAAAGTCTCATCATAGTCAACTGTTTGATCTTGTCGAAAACATCTTTGCGACAAGTCGAGCTTTTCTTAATAGTGACTTGTCACCATCATTGTCTGTCTTCCTTTCAAAGATCCATCTTTACTCAATAGTCTTATGACCATCAAGTAGTTCTTTCAAAGTCTACACTTTGTTTTCATACATGGATCCTCTCTCGGATTTCATGGCTTCCAGCCATTTGTCGGAATCCGGGCCCACCATCGCTTTCTCCATAACTCGTAGGTTCACTGTTGCTCAACAACATGACCTCCAAGACAGGGTTACCGTACCACTCTGCAGTAGTACGCGACCTTGTCGACCTACGAGGCTTGTAGTAACTTGATCCGATGCTTGATGATCACCATCATCAGCTTCCACTTCAATTGGTGTAGGCGCCACAGGAACAACTTCCTGCGCCCTGCTACACACTGGTTGAAGTGATGGTTCAATAACCTCATCAAGTTCTACTACCCTCCCACTCAATTCTTTCGAGAGAAACCTTTCCTCGAGAAAGGATCCGTTTCTAGAAACAAACACTTTGCTTTCGGATCTGAGATAGGAGATTTACCCAATTGTTTTGGATATCCTATGAAGATGCATTTATCCGCTTTGGGTTCGAGCTTATCAGACTGAAACTTTTTCACATAAGTGTCGAAGCCCCAAACTTTCAAGAAACGACAGTTTAGATTTCTCTAGACCTCAGTCTATACTGTGTCATCTCAACGGGAATATGTGGTGCCCTATTTAAAGTGAGTGCGGTTGTCTCTAATGCATAACCCATAAACGATAGTGTTAATTAGATAAGAGACATTATAGTATGCACCATACCAAATAGTGCGTGGCTATGACGTTCAGACACATCATCACACTATGATGTTCCAGGTGGCATGAACTGCGAAACAATTTCCACATTGTCTTAACTGCGTACCAAAACTCGTAACTCAGATATTCATTTCCATGATCATATCGTAGACAGTTTATCCTCTTGTTACGACGAACTTCACTCTGAAACGGAATTGAACTTTTCAACATTTCAGACTTGTGATTCATTAAGTAAATACTCCTGTATCTACTCAAATCGTCAGTGAAGTAAGAACATAATGATATCCACTGCGTGCCTCAGCACCCATTGGACTGCATACATCAAAATGTATCACTTCCAACAAGTTACTATCTTATTTCATCTCAATGAAAACAAGGCCTTGCTCATGTGGTATGATTTGCATGTCACTAGTGATTCGAAATCAGGTGAGTACAAAGATCCATCAGCATGGAGCCTCTTCATGCAATTTATACTAACATGACTCAAGCGGCAGTGCCACAAGTAAGTGGTACTATCATCATTAACTCGTATCTTTTGGCACCAATATCATGAACATGTGTAACACTACGATCGAGATTCAATAAACCATTGAAGGTGAATATTCAAGAAAATAGAGTAACCATTATTCTCTTTAAATGAATAATCGTATTGCAATAAACACGATCCAATCATGTTCATGCTTAACGCAAGCACCAAATAACAATTATTTAGGTTTAACACCAATCCCGATGGTAGAGGGAGCGTGTGGCGTTTGATCATATCAACCTTGGAAACACTTCCAACACGTATCGTCACCTCGCCTTTAGCTAGTCTCTGTTTATGCCGTAGCTTTCATTTCGTGTTACCAATCACTTAGCAACCGAACCGGTATCCAATACCCTCATGCTACTAGGAGTACTAGTAAAGTACACATCAACATCATGTATATCAAATACACTTCTTTCGACTTTTGCCAGCCTTCTTATCTACCAAGTATCTAGAGTCGCTCCGCCTCAGTGACTGTTCCCCTCATTACAGAAGCACTTAGTCTCGGGTTTGGGTTTAATCTTGGTCTCTTCATTAGTGCAGCAACTGTTTTGCCGTTTCACGAAGTACCCCTTCTAGCCCTTGCCTTTCTTGAAACTTAGTGGTTTTACAAACCATCAACTATTGATGCTCCTTCTTGATTTCTACTTTCGCAGTGTCAAACATCGCGAATCGCTCAAGGATCATTGTATCTATCTTTGATATGTTATAGTTCATCACGAAGCTCTCAAAGCTTGGTGGCAGTGACTTTTGGAGAACCATCACTATCTCATGTGCAATTTTAACTCCCACTTGATTCAAGTGATTGTCGTACTCAGACAATCTGAGCACACGCTCAACGATTGAGCTTTTCTCCTTTACATTGTGGACAAAGAATCTTGTTGGAGGTCTCGTACCTCTTAACAAGGGCACAAGCATGAAATCAGAATTTCATCTCTTTAGAACATCACTTATGTTCCGTGACGTTTTACAACATTTTCGGCGCCTTGCTTCTAAGCCATTAAGTATTTTGCACTGAACTATCGTGTAGTCATCAGAAACGTGTATGTCGGATGTTCATAGCATCCACAGACGACGCTCGAGGTGCAGCACACCGAGTGGTGCATTAAGGACATAAGCCTTCTGCGTAGCAACGAGGACAATCCTCGGTTTTACAGACTCAGTCTGCAAAGTTTGCTACTATCAATTTTCAACTAAATTTTCTCTAGGAACATATAAAAACAGTAGAGCTATAGCGCAAGCTACATCGTAATTCGCAAAGACCATTAGACTATGTTCATGACAATTAGTTCAATTAATCATATTACTTAAGAACTCCCACTCAAAAAGTACATCTCTCTAGTCATTTGAGATCCAAATCCACTATCTCAAGTCCGATCATCACGTGAGTCGAGAATAGTTTCAGTGGTAAGCATCTCTATGCTAATCATATCAACTATACGATTCATGCTCGACCTTTCGGTCTCATGTGTTCCGAGGCCATGTCTGCACATGCTAGGCTCGTCAAGCTTAACCCGAGTGTTCCGCGTGCGCAACTGTTTTGCACCCGTTGTATGTGAACGTTGAGTCTATCACACCCAATCATCACGTGGTGTCTCGAAACGACGAACTGTAGCAACGGTGCACAGTCGGGGAGAACACAATTTCGTCTTGAAATTTTAGTGAGAGATCACCTCATAATGCTACCGTCCTTCTAAGCAAAAAAAGGTGCATAAAAGGATTAACATCACATGCAATTCATAAGTGACATGATATGGCCATCATCACGTGCTTCTTGATCTCCATCACCAAAGCACCGGCACGATCTTCTTGTCACCGGCGTCACACCATGATCTCCATCATCATGATCTCCATCAACATGTCGCCATCGGGGTTGTCGTGCTACTCATGCTATTACTACTAAAGCTACATCCTAGCAAAATAGTAAACGCATCTGCAAGCACAAACGTTAGTATAAAGACAACCCTATGGCTCCTGCCGGTTGCCGTACCATCGACGTGCAAGTCGATATTATCTATTACAACATGATCATCTCATACATCCAATATATCACATCACATCGTTGGCCATATCACATCACAAGCATACCCTACAAAAACAAGTTAGACGTCCTCTAATTTTGTTGTTGCATGTTTTACGTGGTGACCATGGGTATCTAGTAGGATCGCATCTTACTTACGCAAACACCACAACGGAGATATATGAATTGCTATTTAACCTCATCCAAGGACCACCTCGGTCAAATCCGATTCAACTAAAGTTGGAGAAACTGACACTCGCCGGTCATCTTTGAGCAACGGAGTTACTCGTAGCGATGAAACCAGTCTCTCGTAAGTGTACGAGTAATGTCGGTCCGAGCCGCTTCGATCCAACAATACCGCGGAATCAAGAAAAGACTAAGGAGGGCAGCAAAACGCACATCACCGCCCACAAAAACTTTTGTGTTCTACTCGAGAAGACATCTACGAAAAAACCTGGCTCTGATACCACTGTTGGTGAACGTCGCATGGGAAACAAAAAATTTCCTACGCGCACGAAGACCTATCATGGTGATGTCCATCTACGAGAGGGGATGAGTGATCTACGTACCCTTGTAGACCGTACAGCAGAAGCGTTAGTGAACGCGGTTGATGTAGTGGAACGTCCTCACGTCCCTCGATCCGCCCCGCGAACTATCCCGCGAACAGTCCCACGATCTAGTGCCGAACGGACGGCACCTCCGCGTTCCGCACACGTACAGCTCGACGATGATCTCGGCCTTCTTGATCCAGCAAGAGAGACGGAGAGGTAGAAGAGTTCTCCGGCAGCGTGACGGCGCTCCAGAGGTTGGTGATGATCTTGTCTCAGCAGGGCTCCGCCCGAGCTCCGCAGAAAGGCGATCTAGAGGTGAAACCGTGGAGATATGTGGTCGGGCTGCCGTGGCAAAGTTGTCTCAAATCAGCCCTAAAACCTCCGTATATATAGGTGGGAGGGAGGGGACCTTGCCTTGGGGCTCAAGGAGCCCCAAGGGGGTCGGCCGAGCCAAGGGGGGAAGGCTCCCCCCCGCAAACCGAGTTGGACTTGGTTTGGTGGGTGGGAGTCCTTCCTTCCCTTCCCACCTCATCCTTTTTTTTTCTTTTCTCTTTGATTTTCTTTCCTAGGCGCATAGGGCCCTTTTGGGCTGTCCCACCAGCCCACTAAGGGCTGGTGCGCCACCCTCAAGGCCTATGGGCTTCCCCGGGGTGGGTTGCCCCCCTCCGGTGAACTCCCGGAACCCATTCGTCATTCCCGGCACATTTCCGGTAACTCCGAAAACCTTCCGGTAATCAAATGAGGTCATCCTATATATCAATCTTCGTTTCCGGACCATTACGGAAACCCTCATGACGTCTGTGATCTCATCCGGGACTCCGAACAACATTCGGTAACCAACCATATAACTCAAATACGCATAAAACAACGTCGAACCTTAAGTGTGCAGACCCTGCGGGTTCGAGAACTATGTAGACATGACCCGAGAGACTCCTCGGTCAATATCCAATAGCGGGACCTGGATGCCCATATTGGATACTACATATTCTACGAAGATCTTATCGTTTGAACCTCAGTGCCAAGGATTCATATAATCCCGTATGTCATTCCCTTTGTCCTTCGGTATGTTACTTGCCCGAGATTCGATCGTCAGTATCCGTATACCTATTTCAATCTCGTTTACCGGCAAGTCTCTTTACTCGTTCCGTAATACAAGATCCCGCAACTTACACTAAGTAACATTGCTTGCAAGGCTTGTGTGTGATGTTGTATTACCGAGTGGGCCCCGAGATACCTCTCCGTCACACGGAGTGACAAATTCCAGTCTTGATCCATACTAACTCAACTAACACCTTCGGAGATACCTGTAGAGCATCTTTATAGTCACCCAGTTACGTTGCGACGTTTGATACACACAAAGCATTCCTCCGGTGTCAGTGAGTTATATGATCTGATGGTCATAGGAACAAATACTTGACACGCAGAAAACAGTAGCAACAAAATGACACGATCAACATGCTACGTCTATTAGTTTGGGTCTAGTCCATCACATGATTCTCCTAATGATGTGATCCCGTTATCAAGTGACAACACTTGCCTATGGCCAGGAAACCTTGACCATGTTTGATCAACGAGCTAGTCAACTAGAGGCTTACTAGGGACAGTGTTTTGTCTATGTATCCACACAAGTATTGTGTTTCCAATCAATACAATTATAGCATGGATAATAAATGATTATCATGAACTAAGAAATATAATAATAACTAATTTATTATTGCCTCTAGGGCATATTTCCAACAATATACGCTTCCGCTTAGCGATCTACAAGGGTATGTAGATGCACTCTCCCCTCTCGTAGATGATCATCACCATCGAGAGATATTGCGTGTGCGTAGGAATTTTTTTTGTTTCCCATGCGACGTTCCCCAACAATGACCACACACAAGCTACCACAAGCCTCGACGCCGGCCATAAGAACCAGCAAGCCGAAGCCCGCGACACCTGCCATCTCTAGACGGCCCCCAGGGCTGGATCTGGCCGGGGGCGCCAGGCCCGCCACCACCAGGGAGCGCCACAGCAGAGACCGGCCACCGGAGCCAGCCAGCCCCTGTGGCGAGCCGGAGCCTCGACACCACAAGGGCCCAATCCCCACACACCAAGCCGCGCCAGATTTGGGCCGAACCCAGGGTCGTCGCCGTCGACATCTGGGCACGCCCCCTATCTGCCTGGGCCACTCCACGCCGCCGCATGCACCCCGCGCCCGTGTCGTCGCCCGACCAAGACGGCCCGCGCCATCAAGCGTCGAGCGGGGGAAGGACGAGGCCCCGCTGCCACCTGAAGTGACGGGGCTTTGCCCACCAGCACGTCCGGGCGGTAACGAGGGGAGAGAGGCGTAGCGAGGAAGGAGGAGGTGGGCGCTAGGGTTACCCCCCCCCCCCTGACGCTCGCTGGAGCGGCACGGGAGGGGGAGGGGGAAGGGGGAGGAACGGCCTCGCACATTTTAGTAGCTTAAGTTAAGGGAAATGATTCTTTTCAACCGGCTGATTCCTTGATCCCATCCGCCGCCTCGCTCGCATAACATGTGTCCCATGTGACATGCCGCTTTATTTCTGGTGGTTTTCTCAACTTCTGCAACACCACCAACAAAGTGTCTTTCGTAACATTAGCTATGTTGCGAAAACACGAGACAAAAAAATAATTCCGCAACAAAGTCTCTATTGCAAAAATAAAACCGCAACAAAACGTTTGTTGCAAATAAAATGCATAAAGATGAAGACGAAAAAAATCTGCAAAAAAATCTGTGTTGCAAAAAACAAATCTGAATAAAACAGTAGTTGCAAAAAAAATGCAACAATACCTCCGTTGTAGAAATTCTATGCAACAAGACTTATGTTGCTAAGATGGAGGACAATGATGCACCAAATTCAACGCTCGAGCCGGCTGATCTTTCAAACAGACGTGGCAGTCCCCTTAAATTAAACTGCAAAACACTTGTTATTAGTGTTTGTAGTTAAAATTGAACTACAAAACACCTTTTATTATACATTAATGTACAGAGGTAGTATTTCGTTCTCCAGTTAGCTGACACAAGGATTGGCAACAAGCCATCCATATACCATGCAACAAAAAAAAGGCCATCCATATACAGTACCAACAATGTGGGATACAAATACAAATGCAGATAAAATTGGTCGAACATGAAGTGAATACATGCTCAATCATGGATATGTAGTAGGATATTTTGTAAAAAAAAAATCAAATATGTATCAGTATATCTACAATACAAGGCTCCTAAAATTAAAGGAAAAATCTAACTAACTGCACCGCACTGCACCGCACCACCGCATTCTGGTGCGACGGCTGGATGCGATCATCCGATCTCATGTAGACCCATGTGATTAAGTTTGGTAAAGAAATTCGTTCAGCCGGAGCGGTGCAGTGCATGAGCCAAAGCATGCTGCCAGTATTAAAAAAGGAAAAAACAGGCTGCCTGCACTATTTTGCTACAGTAGCGAAACAGGGATGCATTGGAAGATATCACCGGCAGCTGCTTGACTTTTATACCAGGCATATTAAAATAGTAAAGTATCATATTTTTGCTATGTACACGCATCCTATCTGTTATGATGTTATGAACTATTTTAGAATAAAAGTTTGATAACAAAATGTAGTTGCTATGTCATCATAGGAACAATTTGTTAGCTCTCGCTATACCAAAATGATTTAGGCAGCTTCACAAAAAAAAATGTCAATTTGCTTCTGCAAAAACTGGTAGCCATGGTGCAAAATTTGGCTGTTGTATCAAAAATATGCGGAAGCAAGCACTATATCTCTGTATTATAAAATTTGTTGGGCGGCAAAACTCTTTTTAATCTCTTAATAATTCGTTCATCATATAACCTTTAGAAGTTTTCATGCCGCTCAACGATGATGTGGCAACTAAATTTTCAAAAATGGACACTCTATTATGAAATAACTAGCCATTAGGTAAAAATAAAATGGCAAGCGTGGCAAAAATAATACGACAACTAGCTTTTACAATAATTGACGAGGTTTTGTGAAATAACTAAGTAGAATTAAATTGAGAAGCATAATGAAACACCGCGGCAACTACGTTTTTGGAACAATTGACAAGCTTTACGAGATAACAAAGTAACTAGGTAGAATTAAATTGTCAAGTAGTACAAAGAAACAACACGAAACCTAGAATTTTACAATAACCGACAAGCTTTATGAGACAATATGACAACTACTCCCTTCTTCCTAAATATCAAACATGTTAGAGATTTCACTACATACGAAGCAAAATGAGTGAATCTATATTTTAAAATATATTTATACACATACGTATGCAGTTTATAATTATAAATTTAGAAGTCTTATATTTAAGAACAGAGATAGTAAGTAGAATTAAATTGAGAGGCACAACAAACCATTTGTAGGAACTAAATTTCGTTAAGCACTGACAAGTTTAATGAAATAACATGACAACTAGATAGAACTAAAATGACAAGCACGGCAAACTATTTGTAGCAACTGGATTTTATGAGCACATGTTTGCATAAAAACGTCAACCAATACAAAGGTATCTTTTGTGAATAGTGCCAGCATGTTCTTTTGTAAATACAGTACTACTTTAGGTGAACAGTTACTACTTAGGTGAACCATCATCACTACTAATACAGGAGTACTTAGACTATTTTATTTTTCTCACACTACTTGGACGTACGCATGGCGGCATGGGCCAGCCGGCCAGGTACCGCTGCAAGCTCTGTCTCTAGCTAGTGCGCAAGGACTATCAGCTGCGACTGCATGCTCTACTACTACTCTTTTTTCTGCTTTTCAACAGCCTGTTATTAACGACACGTAGATATAAGAGCCGTCCCACGGTAACGCCCAGGTGTGGCACCGCTCTATAGTTGGGTCCAAAATTGAATTACTTTAACAATTTGATATATCGATCAGCTATAGGTATATGATTATCACCTGACGATGTGCAACGTTGGTTGATGGAGTGGTTAGTTCACATATCTCTATTATTAAAGCACGATCGAACGTCGTGATGGTTCGACCAGAGCGATGGTTCAACCTTTCCTTTTATCGTTAGCTCCTCTCACCCACGTCCTCGCAACGATTTTTTTTAATCCTTCAATCCCTCTAAAAACCAGCCTCCTTCACCCAAAAAAAATCCATACGAAAAACCAACACGTTCTTTGCCCCTCCACGACCTTTGCCTTTCGTCTCGATCACCTGCATCTGGTGGCGCACACCCATGATCTTCGATCCATTCCTCCTCTGCACAACCACCCTCTTCCCTCTCCCCCACCTAGAGCTCCTTCCTCTCCCCCACCGGCGCCGCCTCCACTCACCTTTTTTCCTTAGAGCGGGGAGGCCCCAGATCGAGTCGAGCAAGTCAGCGGGGTGGCCGCCAGATCCGCCACGGCCACATCTCGTCGAGATGGGCCACACCAGGAGAGGTCGATCGAGGTGTGGGCACCGATGTCTGGTGGCCCAGGCCTGGCGTGACAGCCGGCGGTGTGATTCGATGGTGCAGGAGGCCTTGACCATGGCCGGGGCATCTGCTTGATCTCACGTCTCCACTAGCCACCACCGCCGCTCAATTCCATGCCTCCATCGGCCGCTGCTGTTTGAACCCACGGCTGCGAGACTGGGAGACGATTGTGACGGTTGTATGGGCCATCATCCTCCAGACAGCGTCATGGAAGGTACTGGATGCAGTGGCGAGACCATGGTTGGTGATAAGCTCGTCTCTCTCTCTCTCTCTCTCTATCTCCTTTGCCGTGAGCGGAAGATGTGTTTTTCACCAGGCTTGACCAAAGAGAAAACGATTGAGGACATCGTTGCCATCCGTTGCACGCGGCCACCACGCTGGCGAAGCTTCCGCGCTACCTGCATAAACTGATTGATGTAAGCATACTTCCTGTCCTGATGCCTAATTTTGTGTCTCGGTGTTGAGTTCTCCTTGGTTTGTATTCGTGATGCTCAATTTTTTGCTCTCAGTGTTTTAATCTTCTTGTGTGTTTGGAATTGCAGGCCTTATTCCCGGATTAGGTCTCGTGACCTCAAACCTGGAGACATGCAAGATCAATGAGGTAGAGGTCCTTCAATTTGTTTAGTGATCTATTCTTCTCCTCAAAGTTGGATCCTTTTGTCATGTGCGTCTTCCTCCTGCAGATGTGATCGTTAGTAGTAACTAAGTTGGATTGTTGTTTCATGAAGTTGACCAGGTTGGTGCTCATGTCGTCATGGTATGCCAGCTATTTGCATCATGTGCTTGCTCTCAACACAAGGACTCTAAAAAAATCCAAAGAGAAGTAGAGCAACAATGAAGGTATGTATAAACCGAGCATGTAGGGGCAGCCTGCAAGTTGCCTGTGTTATTCAGGTTGCTCTTAATGTCCACGGTGAGAATAGATATCCTAAATGCTATGCTTTTGAGTTCTAATTACAACTATGAATATTTCGCGGGAACATATCTCGATCTGCCGTCAAGAGCCATGGGTTGGTCACACAAGGCTCTGCATCGTCCTCGCGGTGACAGCGGTCCTGGTTGCGGACGGCGCGGCTCTGGTTGTGGATGGCGCGGCCCTTCCCACTCCCACTCTCTCTTTTGCACGATGACCTATTTGCCACTGTCCGACGCTCTTCTCCGCCACTTGTGGGTAGGAACTGGAGCTTCCATTGTTGCGTGTGCGGGCTGGAAGCACGGGACAGACGTGTAGGCGGATGGTTATGGAGAATGACATGTTCTAGCGCCGCCCTCTTCCTTCGACATCCCCATCTTCAAGCCCCACCCTGAGCTCGACCCTCCGCATACATCTCCCTTTTGTTCAAGCTCTGTTCTATAGCTAAAAGGTATCGAGCGTGACATCTATCTCCCTCCCAACCCTTCTTCGTTTTCTTTGTCTTCCAGAGAATGTGCAAAAATTTAATGTTATTGTGTGTTGGGGAACGTCGCATGGGAAACAAAAAATTTCCTACGCGCACGAAGACCTATCATGGTGATGTCCATCTACGAGAGGGGATGAGTGATCTACGTACCCTTGTAGACCGTACAGCAGAAGCGTTAGTGAACGCGGTTGATGTAGTGGAACGTCCTCACGTCCCTCGATCCGCCTCGCGAACAATCCCGCGATCAGTCCCACGATCTAGTACCGAACGGACGGCACCTCCGCGTTCAGCACAAGTACAGCTCGACGATGATCTCGGCCTTCTTGATCCAGCAAGAGAGATAGAGAGGTAGAAGAGTTCTCCGGCAGCGTGACGGCGCTCCGGAGGTTGGTGATGATCTCGTCTCAGAAGGGCACCGCCCGAGCTCCGCAGAAACGCGATCTACAGAAAAAACCGTGGAGGTATGTGGTCGGGCTGCCGTGGAAAAGTCGTCTCAAATCAGCCCTAAAACCTCCGTATATATAGGTGGGAGAGAGGGGACCTTGCCTTGGGGCTCAAGGATCCCCAAGGGGGTCGGCCGAGCCAAAGGGGGGAAGGACTCCCCCCCAAACCGAGTCCTACTTGGTTTGGTGGGTGGAGTCCCTCTTTCCTTTCCCACCTCCTCTTTTTTCTTCTTTTCTCTTTGATTTTTCTTCCAATGTGCATAGGGCCCTTTTGGGCTGTCCCACCAGCCCACTAAGGGCTGGTGCGCCACCCTCGAGGCCTATGGGCTTCCCCGGGGTGGGTTGCCCCCCCCCCCGGTGAACTCCCGGAACCCATTCGTCATTCCCGGTACATTCCCGGTAACTCCGAAAACATTCCGGTAATCAAATGAGGTCATCCTATATATCAATCTTCGTTTCCGGACCATTCCGGAAACCCTCGTGACGTTCGTGATCTCATCCGGGACTCCGAACAACATTCGGTAACCAACCATATAACTCAAATACGCATAAAACAACGTCGAACCTTAAGTGTGCAGACCCTGCGGGTTCGAGAACTATGTAGACATGACCCGAGAGACTCCTCGGTCAATATCCAATAACGGGACCTGGATGCCCATATTGGATCCTACATATTCTACGAAGATCTTATCATTTGAACCTCAGTGCCAAGGATTCATATAATCCCGTATGTCATTCCCTTTGTCCTTCGGTATGTTATTTGCCCGAGATTCGATCGTGAGTATCCGCATACCTATTTCAATCTCGTTTACCGTCAAGTCTCTTTACTCGTTCCGTAATACAAGATCCCACAACTTACACTAAGTCACATTGCTTGCAAGGCTTGTGTGTGATGTTGTATTACCGAGTGGGCCCCGAGATACCTCTCCGTCGCACGGAGTGACAAATCCCAGTCTTGATCCATACTAACTCAACGAACACCTTCGGAGATACCTGTAGAGCATCTTTATAGTCACCCAGTTACGTTGCGACGTTTGATACACACAAAGTATTCCTCCGGTGTTAGTGAGTTATATGATCTCATGGTCATAGGAACAAATACTTGACACGCAGAAAACAGTAGCAACAAAATGACATGATCAACATGCTACGTCTATTAGTTTGGGTCTAGTCCATCACGTGATTCTCCTAATGACGTGATCCAGTTATCAAGCAACAACACCTTGTTCATAATCAGAAGACACTGACTATCTTTGATCATCTGGCTAGCCAACTAGAAGCTTGCTAGGGACAGTGTTTTTTATCTATGTATCCACACATGTAAATGAGTCTTCATTCAATACAATTATAGCATGGATAATAAACGATTATCTTGATACAGGAATTATAATAATAACTATATTTATTATTGCCTCTAGGGCATAATTCCAACATTGTGGAGAGTGTACTGCTGCACCAAAGTTTTGAGTTATTGTGCAGAATTTTAAGCTAATGTGTAGAATAATTTTTAGAGAATGTTATATCATGGATATGTACAGATTGTGGATTGTGAACAAGCCCATGTAAAAGAAGACCTAGAGGTTTATTCTAACACCGACGACCACGTGAGTGTCGTGTCCATGGATGTGGACATGAACGCTTACTGCAAGGGATGCGGAGCATGAGTACGTCGTTAGAGCTTGCTGGTATTTTTCTTAAGAATTCTTTGGATGCAAATGATATGGTGAGGAAATAAAAATTTAGACAATGTAGGTTTAAAGAATCTCGTCCACCAGTGGCAGCTAGGTTTAGAGCCATCACAACTATGTGAATTAACTTTCTTCTGCTTAGATGTGAAATTGAACATAATTAATAAAATGTATCCAACATGAGATTCTGGATATTGAGACCAGAAGAAGACCATAATTCTTTGTAATATAGTACTATTTTTTTGTAGATATGGAGTCCGTATGTTAAGTGGAATGGATATATGCCAATGTGCACATTTGTAAATTTCTTCTTTTCAGCTTTCGAACATACATGTCCCATCGAATGGATATGAAGGAAGATACATCAGAGAAGGAACTGTCGTCTGCCTTTTGGTTCAAGATCCACCACGATATCATATTCTGCTCCCTACCATTGGACAAGGATACATAATACTTTGGACATCTGAGAGGCCCTACCATTGGACCTGCGAAGCATGTCCTGTTTCCATTTGCCAGGTCGCCACATAGGTGAAATTCTTAAGTTAGACATGCATTTTACCTTGTACATGCTACCTTCATCTATATTTTTCAGCTACCATGAATTGGTTATTTTTTTTCCAAATTTTCCTAATAGGTTTTTGTTACTTCATCTATCTCCCTCCTAACTCCTTATTTATATTCTTTATGTTTGAGAGAATGTGCAGAAATTTAATACTATTGCAGAGAGTGTATTGCTGTGTCAAAAATTACAGTTATCTTGGACTTGGACAAATTGTGGATTGTGCTTGCAGATTCCTCCCTCTGCTGTTGTGGATTTTTCTTTTTTAACTTAAAATGTTGTAGTTTAAGACGTGATCATGCCTAACAGTTTGCCCATGAAAAAACGGTCCTAGCAGTGGATTCAAGCACAAAGAGGAGTTGTTAGCATACACAACTTTAGATGTGGACACTTGCAGCGAGAGATGCAGAGCACGAGCACACGGCTTACTCTTGAGCGAGATGTTGATGGTGTCATCCTTGCTCGATCTACACATCGGTGGTGTTTGCGGCTTCTCATCGAAGATTTTTGCTGGTATGATCCACTGAAATCGGCTACAACGGGTTGGTTCGAGTGTGTGGTACATTTTTCCTAATCTGCATGCTATCTCAGTGTATTTATGTTCATCATTAGAGACCCTAAAAGGAAAGTTTTCATCATTTGAGTTTTCAATGGGACTTAAGAGTGGAGAATAACTTATTTTGGGATATTTAAAACGGTAACTAGACTAGAAGTTAACCGTGGTCGCATGCCTCGTGGGATGAATTGATTTGACAGTACCAATCCGTGTTAGGATTATGTTAACTCTATTCGCCCAGATAATTAGCCAATTTCAGGAAGCAATGTAGGACATTGGGCAATAATTCTTGCTGGACCTTCTTCCACCTGTTCTTAGTGCGGGTTATAACAGTCTGTACCTTCCCAACACATGGCCATAAATCTTGGCCAGCATGGCTGCATCTTGTTAGCAACATAAGTGTTGATTCAAACCGTACGTATCTCCTAATATATTAGGACAACACTAGTGCCAAAGCATCATGTCAGCAGTTCAGAGTTTTATACTGGTCATGTGGAGTAACATGATACTAGGCCAATATATTTCGTTGCGGATAGGCCAGCCTAATAATTTGGTGTTTAGTACTTACCGGAATATGATTTGTCAATGAGCTAAGTGAATTTGATGTATCTAAACCTGTAGTAATGTTTATTTCACTATCATTGTGTGATTTATTTGTAGTTTCTCTTTTTGGTTTATTAACATTGATTTAAGTTATCTTCCCATCTATATTTTGTATTCCTTCTTAATTTCCACATGTTTTTTGCAGCTGGACTATGAAGAATGTCTTCTTTTAACAAGGAAAGAAATATGCAATTGCAAGTTAGTTTTAGATTTTTGCTCCAAAAAGAAGTTAGTTTGAGATACAAGGTGCAACATGATTTATGTGCCATATCATGCAAGTTATGTATGCCAATTGACAACTTACAACAGCTCATGGCTGTCTTATGTGACCAAATTGGCATGTTATTGTCAAAACTAAAATGATACTGTGTATGTTGTTGATATGCGGAGGCTTTTGGTATGTCTTATTACTTACGCATCAGGAGTTGTGCTGCCAACCTCTTATATCTCTACTATTAAAGGGGATCTACCGTCGTCGCGATGGTTCGACCTCCTATCGACCCTGCACTCATTCCCCGATTGCTAGCTATCTATAACTTGATGTTCTCGACGCACGACCTAAAAAATCACTCCACGTCTTCCGCCTCCCCCAACCCACCGTCCTTCATATGCAACTTCCCGCAGTCGAACCCCAAACCACCACGACATACTTCTCTTCCATCGGATGCTAGGGTAGGTCACTCAATCTATGCCGCATCCATATGAGAAACCACAGCCCAGAATCACCCAATCACACCCCGAGCAGCCGCCATAATGCGGCGACATCCGTCGCCCATGCCGCTGCAGCCCGGGTCCAGGCGATGCCGCATCCCCAAGTTGTGTACTACCTTAGGCTGGAAGCCCTGGCGCAGTCGCCTGGACTCAACCTCCCCCATATGGCTTGCCTCATGTTCCCAAATCTAACAGAGCAGGGGCCGATGAGGGATGGGTCTCGAGATCGAAGATAGAGCGGCGGCCGACGAGGGACGGGTCCCGAGATCAGAGATAGAGCGGCGACCGATGAGGAATGGGGCTCGAGATCGGAGACAGGGCGACGACCGACTTGGTGGTGCGGCTGCGGACGAAGGAGGTGAGTAGAAGCCATGGAAGCCTGAAAGTAATTGCAATTCACTCGATTTATATCTCTGTCCTTCTATTCTCACTGGGTTTTGATCTCTCAATCTTTTTCTGATTCTAGCTGGTGTTGTTGCGGAAGGAAGACGGCTATCAGTGGGAGCGACAACTGAGGGCGCGACCGTGGGTGGCCTGAGGTCGTGGGGCGGTGGTGCCTCTCACGCCCACTGAAGCCCTCCTATCATCTCGGTCACTCTGCTCTCCTCACTCTTCTCATTTTCTGTGTACACAGTGAAAGAGATACACCCATTTACCTGCTGCTTATTTGTGGCTGCAATTCCCAGGGCAGCATCCCGTTTGTCGCCTATAGCCCGCTGCACCAGTGAACAAGGTTTCTGGTGATGTCGAAGTTGGAACCCAGGTGCAGTAGGTTAATGAAAAGTAGTGCATCTCCAGAGAAAATGCAAGTTTAGATATTCAGAGAACGTGCAACCTCATAGATGGATCAGAAACATGTTTCTTGGTGCAATTCCATATAGTGATGACGACCGGATGCAGTGATACTAATTGCATATATAATGGACAATACTTATGTGCAGTTTTCAGATAAAGGTGGTACTGAAATAATATGTTGTGAGCACCATATCGTCTTAGGCACATCTCTTCTGAACAACATCTTACATAGCTCTACTCCATTGCAGGTTTGCTGTGTTGGAGAAAAATCACGCTGCCAAGAATGGGATTTGGAGGCCGCATGCTGAATACTATCAATCAGTGCAGTTTGCTACCTGTGTAAACGGTTTGGATCGATTTGTCTGATCTTTGTCAAGGTCCTATTGTTATTTTTTGGTTGTGATTTATCTGATCTCTGTAGTTTGTTAGCTAAGCTCTACAAGATTATCTGAAATATCTTTAATGATGTTAAAGCGAGACGACATACTTGACGATAATGTTAATAGAAATGACATAAGGAAAGATTGTAGCTGGAGGAGAAATAAGCGGGGCAAAGATGTCGTTTTGTCTTCCTCCAAGAAAAGTGTGATAAAGGACTCATATGAATGCAAGGAAATAAGTGGATGATATTTGTTAATCACCACAATCCATAAAAAGTGTTGTGTTTGAAAAGAACATGATGTCGTGTTGTTGGATAAACACAAAAAATTCATACAATTATTTGTGTCGACGCACAAGAATTCAATTAGGTAAGAAGTAGAAGACAACAACGAAGTTCGAGCGAAGGAGCGGATTGAGATACAAGATGAAGCAGGGAGAGCAACATTTATCCGGTGAGGGGAAATAAAATGATCTTAAAATAACACATTAACAAAGTACACCTAAAAGGGTATTATTATGTTCTCCCGTAACAACGTACGGGCATTCAACTAGTCTCTACTATTAAAGCAGGATGTGTCGTCGTGATGGTTGAACCAGAGGGATGGTTCGACCTCTCGTTAGCTCCCCACCTCCACCTCCTGTCGCTGGCACTTCCACCGATTTTTTTCCATCCCTTCATAAACCAGGCGATTAAATAAAGAAAAAACCGGTTCACTAAAAAATGCCCTAATTATATCTCAACCCACGTACGAGATTCATCCAACAACCCTCTCACGCACCTCCCACGTCCCCATCTCTCCCACGTCCCCATCTCCCCCAACTCCCTTGCCCATCCGCCATGCCCCCCTCTCGCGTTGGCCTCGGCAGGGACGCCGGACCCATCGTGGTCGCCAAGCCACGGGATAGGTTCCGCTTCGACTGGGCGAGCACGGACGACACCAGCCGCGTCGACGCCGCCAACAACCAGCCAGCGCACGGCGCGTTGCTGCTCTACGACCGCGGCTTCCTCGCCGGCATCGACCGGCGCGAGCAGAAGAAGGTCGCGGCGGCCGCGCTCTAGAAGGACTACTGTGCCGGCGCCGCGGCGACGTACGACGCCCTGGACATGCGCGTGGACATGCACTGGACGGACAAGCACGCCGACGAGATGACGGAGCGCGACCGACGGATCCTGCGCAAGGACTTCGGCATCTCCTACAGGGGGCTCCCGCGTGCCCCGGCCCATGCGGAGTTGGGCGAAGAGCAGGCTCGGCACCGAGTTGCTCTGGAACGTCGACAGGGCCGGATACAGAAAGCCCACGCCGATCCATATGGCCGCCGTGCCGCTCGGCCTCCAGCGGTGCGACGTCATCGGCGTCTCCCAAACCGGCTCCGGCAAGACCGCCGCCTTCGTGCTCCCCATGTTGGCCTACATCGCCGGCATGCCGCCCCCGACCAGCCACAGCGAGACGGACGAGGGCCCGTACGCGCTCGTCCTGGCGCCGACACGGGAGCTGGTGCAGCAGATCGAGAGGGAGACGGTGAAGCTCGCGGCATGCCTAGGCATCAGGGTCGTGTCCATCGTGGGTGGCAAGGCGGACGGCCAGTCGACGATCCAGAAGCAGGCGAGCATGCTCGAGCGGGGGTGCGAGGTCATCGTCGCGACGCCGGACAGGCTCCTCGACTGCGTGGAGAGCAGGTACGCCATACTCAACCGGTGCAACTATGTGGTGCTCGACGAGGCCGACAGGATGATCGACATAGGGTTCGAGCCGCAGGTCGTCGGCGTGCTCGACGAGATGCCGCCGAGCCACCTGAAACCGGAGAACGCGGACGAGGAGCTGGACGAGGCGAGGACATACATGACGACCCACATGTTCAGCGCCACCATGCCGCCGGCCATGGAGCGGCTCGCCAGGAAGTACCTCCGGAACCCGATGGCCGTCACGGTCGGCTTCGCCGGCAAGGCGGCGGACCTCGTCGCCCAGAACGTGGTCATGGTGAAGGTGCAAGGGAAGATGCCACGACTGACGAGGATCCTCGCTGACCTCGGCAAGGACAGAAGGACGGCCATTGTGTTCTGCAACACGAAGAACTCCGTGGAGAAGCTGACCAATGATTTGGAATACGCGGGGTTGAGCAGGGTGACGGCTTTGCACGGGGGGAAGTCGCGGGACGAGAGGAAGGCCAACCTTGACGGGTTCAGGAACGGCAGGTTCAACGCGCTCGTGGCCACCGACCTGGCCGCCCGCGGCATTGACGTCCCGGAGGTCGCTCACGTGATCAACTACGAGATGCCCAGCTCAATCGATTTGTACACGCATCGTATCGGGAGGACCGGACGTGCCCGGAAGAAGGGGCTCTCGACATCGTTTTTGACCATGGAGGACACTGACATTTTCTATGACCTTAAGCAGATGCTTGTGCAGAGCAATAGTCCCGTGCCGCCGGAGCTTGCGAGGCATGAGGCGTCAAGGTTCAAGCCAGGGTCTATTCCTAGTAGACCTCCGAGAAGAAATGGCACCGTGCATGCATACCACTGATCCAAGAGGAAGGAACCAAAGGCGCATCTTCGTAACAATATGAGAAGAACTTCGACGAGAATGTTAGGGAGCCAGATGAGGTACAAGCATTAATATTAATCAAAGCAATTTCAGTGTTATTCTTACATTGGAAAACCACGTTTCTTGTTTGTGGTAAATATATTTAGTGATGATTCGCATCTGACCTTATACTAATACACCCTGGATGTTATGATCAATCTTTGTCATGCCCAAATGTAGACCTTTGTCAGCTTTTGAAGTGTTTGATTATTTGATTTGATGTTTTATGCTCTAAATACGCTTTTTTTACATGTAAGGCACTAACACGTTAGTATTTCAGAACCATTTTTCTATCATTTATGTAGGAGTCATCTGATGTACCTGATCTTCATTACCTTCAACAGTTTAGTCTTAAGAGGTGACATTTACTTTCCTATTCTTTTTTAATTTCATCTGTACTCCAGTTGTGGATGGCATTTATTTATGCTTGTTTTCCGTTATATATGATTTATTACTAAAGTCGGTGACATTTCAATATCAAGTTCAAAGAACCGCAAGTTGTCAAACATCTCAACTATTAAAGCAGGATCAAACGTCGTGATGGTTCGACGTGGCAGCGATGGTTCGACCTCTCGTTCGCTCCCCACCTCCTTCCGCTGGCACTTCCATCGATTTTTTCCATCCCTCCATAAAACAGGCGATTAAATAAAGAAAAGAACCGGTTCACTAAAAAAGGCCCTAATTGTATCTCAACACACGTACGAGATTCATCCAACAGCCACAACCCACTCACGCACCTCCCAGGTCCCTATCTCCCCCAACTCCCTTGCCCAGCCGCCATGCCCCCGCTCTCGCGTTGGCCTCGGCAGGGATGCCGGACCCATCGCGTTGGCACCTCCGCTACGGTGATTTATTCGTGCCCCTACGGGAGACATATTAGCAGCTACGGGTGATGGGCATTGGCATCTGCGCGCACCTCCCCGCCGTCACCGGCGACCGGGACGACTAAGCCAGCGAGCGCCGCGCGTTCGACGCCTTCTCGCAGGACTCGGCGGCGCTGGCGGCGGCGGCCGCGCACGCGTCCGCGCCCAATACACCGGCGTAGGCGGAGGCAGCCGGCGCGCCGCACCACCACCCTCCGCGTCTTCCCCAAATTCAGTTCGCCTCGAGCCCTAGCGCTAACCGCTCGCCGCGCCGCAGAGAGAGAGAGCCCCGCTGCCGCCCCCCGCGAGTCCGGCGAGATGGTGCTCGCGCAGGTCTGTACCCAATTATCATATTAGTGCCAATTATCTTTTTCCATGCTAGATTGGCAAACCAAGCACCTGCTCTTGAGTTTTGGTTACTTGGCAGCATTTAATCTGGGTACTTGTCTTGTCATTTTCCCATTTTGAAAATGCTGATAGGAAATACTTGTCAATCTTTCAGATCTTATGTACTATTCAGAAGCATATACTTCAGGGAGGTCCCAAGCGTCTACCTTTCACTGTGCCGTCCTTAGTCCGATTGCGTGGGGTTGCTCGACGAGGTGGCTCTGAGCGAAAGCCTAGACGGCACGTCGTCTGTGGACCTCATTTTCCACCTTGGTGGTCGTTGTGGACCCTCTCCTCGCCCAGCACCTTCGGACCATGGCCATCGGGCGAAATCCTAAGACTCCAAGGCGAGTCGGGTGACGGCGTCGTTCCCACGTTGCTACCCCCTTGGGATAGTATTATGGTTGTGATGGATAGGCCGCAGGGAGCAGACATTTGAGAAGAGCGTGGCAGATGGATTGGAGAACCGACGAGGTCACACAGATGGCGATAGCAGCACATCAGAGTTAACTTCATATTCCTCGTTGACTTGCAGGCTTGGCTTCTTTCCCATCAGTTCAATACTTCCAATTGTTCTAGGGTAACTATATTAGAGACAAACATAATCCAGTGAGGTATGTACTTTGTTTCAACAGTATATCTCAGATGTTGAAAGAAGATTAAATAAAATAGTTAAGATGAATTGAAGAAAATAGGAGAGGCCTCCACCTGTACTAATCAGTTTGAATTGGCTTTTGAGAATCTCTAAAAGTGGAAACCATGTTGTTGATATATCTGTGATTGATAGTTTATGCGGTGCTGCACAATGGTAAATAAATATGTTCTTGCCAAGAACAGAATCTTCAGTAATCTGACTTCAATAAAACAATATGGCAATAATTTAGCATCTTTTCACTGATTTTCAATATATGCCAATATATGAGCATCTTTTTTTCACAAGTTTTAAAAGGAATAATTCAAAATCTGCAGATGATCACTATAGTGTCAAATCCAATTTCTTTTGCTATCTTATGGGTGAAAATGCATTGTAAAAAGTGAATCATATTAGCGTTTCCCTAACTTTGAAATTGATGCTTGTTATAATGTGCAGACTTCCAAATTGGGACAATTTAGATCACGATATGATTTGGAGAGTTGATGCATGATTTCAGATGGCTACCAAAATGGAAAAAAATCAATCGTCACCAATATAGAGGTATTTCACATGTGCAGGTTTGATTCATGATTGCAGGTGCATGTAGGATTCAATTTATGCATGAAAAGTCTATATATGCATATCCAATAATGATTACTTCATTTTCAAATTCAAATGCGCACCTCTTGTGCATGACAAGTGCATGAATAAAATAATATCATGTTGCGTGCACATTGCGCTTTTTTTGAATAGTGTGTCATATTTCAATTTTTGTGTTTGAATATTGGTGTGTGTAGAACTACTTCTTGTAGTGAGTGAGCTAGACTGCATTACGTCTTCTCACAGCCTACCACCGCCAGTCAAGTATCAAGCTGGTTCTCGATCGTTATCGAGCTTGACGAGTACTTCCTCTCTCGCTGCTTCGTCGATCCAAGCCCCATTTGCGTGGGAGCTACTTTTTTTGATAGATTGGAAAAGGAGATGCTTTGATAGGAGAAAAGGAACCTGAAGATCGAACGTGCATATCACAAGAAACTTTCAGTGAAATGTTATTATGTACATTTCCGGTGTTAGATATTGAGAACCTGAAGAATACACACACACACTTATATATTCCGTGTGATGGTAGTTTGTTGTCATAGTTTTCTGTTAACCAGGAATGTTGGCTCTTAGTGTCATGTTGAAACTTGGAGGTGATCGAATCATATGCTTTTTGGGTTGTATACTATATAATAGAAGATTTTGAAAAGAGGGCTTACACACCATGGCAAGGAAAAGGTGAAGAGAAAGAAATGGCAATGAGAAAAATATCGCTTTATCTTCTTACGAGGAGAGAGTGGTTGAAGAGACACGACAATTGCCTATGCAGGAAGAAGCATGAGGAAATAAACGTATAGAGAATAAATTTGTTATTATAGATATCAAAATCACATGATGTCATGTTTGAAAGACACTTTTTAATTAAAACAATTATTTAATAACAATGTGTTTCGTTGCTCCGTGGCAACACACGGACAGTAAACTAGTGTTCTATTTAGATTCAAATAGAATATAAATTAAGTAAACAAATGCTGGGAAAGAAACTTTGAGGTCAAATAATACTTCATCCGTTGTTATTTACTCTGCATACCAGCTTCGACTTAAGTCAAACTTTTAAAAAGATTGACCAAGTTGAAAACAATATAAACTTTCACAATAAAAAAATATGGTGTGAAAATATATTGAATGATGGTTATAATTGTGTTAATTTTGTATTCTGAATTTTTTATTTGTATAAAACTTGATCAAAGTTTAAAAGTATGACCCAAGAGAAAGCTAATGTGTGAAGTACATAAAGATGAAGGGAGTACTCACTAGAATTACAATATATGCTAGGCATGCATGAGAGGTGGACTGAGAAATAATGGGCTTAGGAAGATACTTGTCTCGGGTATCATAGTATGGAATATAACAAACGGATTTGCCACAAAAGACTGAAAATGGGCCCATATAACTCATCTTACATACCTAAATATATGTAAGTAGCCCCCACTAACCTATTCCTCTCAACATGCAAGCATATGATCTTAACTTTCAATATAGATGAAAAAAAGACCCACCACAACATTCAAACATTCATAAGAAAAAGCCACATCAACATGAAAACATGCATGAGAAATTTTTTCATTCTATTATCATATTTATAGTATATATAGTATATAATCAAACTCAATAAACCATATATATTTTAATGTATAGTTCTTAAATTATTACTTTAAATACTCATTTTTCATATAACCACTTTCCATTGAAAATATATTGTAAAATATTCCCACAACAAGGTGTGAAATATCATCTTGTATCCTATTTTTTTGGAGTCAAGGTCTTATCTGTTTGGATTAAGAATACCATTTGTCTAACCTAGAAGCTTTCGGCCAAACACCTGAAACATCAGTTCATTTTTCACCCTAAGTAGGAACTAGTGCTTGGACCGATTCGAAGTCCAAATTATAATTGTGAAATCATGCAGTATTAAACTCTGGGCTTTCTGAAATATTTTAACCTTGGCACGGTTTTGGAAAGTAGTTTTATATTCAGAGTTTCCAAACATATATAATTTTTTATATATGCACACAAGAGGGTAAACATTATACTAATATGTAATTTATTTTTTGGAAATTGGCTATTTTCGCCACAAGAAAAGAAAAGGTCAAGAGCAAATATGTTTTCTTGTCTATTTTTTACAGTAGAAAAATGATTGCATTCACGTGATTTTATTTTGTAGGTTCTCAATATGTAGCACTATCTGTGCTGATGGATTTTTTTTTAGTTATTTGTTTATAAAGTACTGTGGTATTAAATCATCCTGATAACCGATCGGTGGTTTGGATGGTAGTTTCCTCAATTAGGATTCACAAATATATGAGATAATTAATGGGGAACGTTTTGAAGTGATAACAAACAAGTATTTATCAACTGAAAATAACATAAATATAAAAGATACTGGAGTAGTGGAATCTCTCTAGCGATTTTTTGCTCACGACACATAATAATATTTCCAGAGAAGTTTTTGCAGGTTATCATTTCATAAAATTCATTATACCAATGGATTATAAGAGTTGTAAAATAAATTAATGAAAAATCCGTTGATATTATTTTTATTTTACCAATAAAACTAATTTGTACTCCAGTAGTATATAGCAATTACAAAAGGCCAAAACAGGAGAAAATTGATTGCTTGTATTATATGATGTTTTACAAAATGACGAAATTAATAGCTAGCTACTATAAGGATGAGCATTACAAGGCAACATAAACTTGTCACACCAGCCACAAGGTACAGAAAATAAATCCAAGAAAGTCTGGCATTGACCCAAGCTCCTATGCCTTCTCGCGTACAGGATCAAACGATAATTTAAACCTGCCAAAATGGTAGAAGTAGAAAACAAACGTGTGTCAAATATAGGTAACATATAACAAGCTAAACTACTCCTCTGTCACAGTTTAGAAAGCATGCACGTGTGCTTAGGTAGTCAACTTAACTTATATAAAATATATTATTTAACATAAAAATTATATCATTAGAAAATAGAACATCTAAAGTTTCTAATGATATATTTTTTGTAATATATGCCTCTCATTAAGTTAGTTAAATTGATGACCTATGTACATCTGCCGGACTTGTAAACTGAGACGGATGTAGTATGTGATTAGATATAATAGGAAAAATATAGGGCGCTGAACGTATTTAAACCCGTAGTTAGTTCAACTAAAAAACCGCGGTTATTAATTGTTTGGTCCCAATTTTCAAAAGTGCTTGCAAAGACACTTTGGAACTTGTTTCCAGTAACAACACTTTGGAAAAGTATTCTGGGTCGTTAAGCTCTGCACCAAGCCAGAGATACATGCATAAATTGGGAGAACCAGTATAGGCATTGCTGATCAAGCCTTACCCCATGTGTCCATCTCATCACTTCTACGTTGCACCCCTGCATACGTAGGAGATCAATTAGTTCAGCGAGTACAGTAGCAAAAACCTAATCAGTGATGAAGAAATAAATCTTACTCACCTGCTTGAACGAGCACAATCGCAACAGCTGTACATGTGGTAAATGGGGCTACAAGGCCTCAACATAGTCCCACCCTCTGACATATCCCTTCCTACATCCGACCATGTACCACTACCGATCTGGTACTGTCGAGGACGGCCATACGAGGGAAGAAAATATACAACGGTGTCACCTGTAATGCCATGCACCTCTCTGCTACTCACACTCTGTCTCCTCGCGACATCAAGGAATAGAACATTGCCTCGTATGCTTGTCATCGGGATAACCTTATCTAGACTAAGGTCGGCTAATCTGTATACTACAAATTGAGGAGACGTTGCACTGTATTTTGTATGGATCAACAGGATTTCTGAGTCACATTCTACAAGATCAAAAGAGTCGTCGATTTCACCAATTGAACATGAGGCAATCAACTTTGGGTAGGATAGACCTATCCGCAGCATTGATGGGTCGATCTGATAAATCTGTACTATCCTCTTCGACGTACCCCACTCTGTGGAACTTCATAAGGCGTATATCTTTCCTTGGAATGATACTGATGGCACTCCCATATATCGGCTGCTCCATGCTGTGACGCTCCATCGCCGATCTCTGGTGGTAGCAAATATTATAGTGGTCGACAGACCAAATAGCGCGACCACGACTGTGGCGACTCCATCTGCACTGACGCTCAAGGAGGCGGCATACTCTTGATCCTTGATAGTATGCGAATCAAAATAGACTCTCACGAAAGGCTGCATGCGCGGGGGGAGCTCCGCGGCGTCGCCGGTGAGGGGATTGAGGACGCGAATTGGGACGTCGTCGTCGCGATGGTGTTGCAGGAGGAGGACTCCATCGGCTGAGTCGAGGACACGATGATCCGTGAGAAGCGGGAGCCGGGTGCGGACGAAGATCCCTCTCGAGAGATTGAAGAATCGTAGCACGCCGTTGCCAGGGTGAAGCCCGTGGTCCTGTGGCAGCAGCATCCATTGGCGGGGATAAAATCGTTGTTCGACGATGCCGCTGCCGCGTGGGGAGACGGTGCAGGACGTCCAGTGCCGGCAGGTGGCGCGAAAGCGGACATAGTCGAGCAGGTCGCTGTCCAGCAACTGCCACCCGACCAGCCGAACAATGTCTGGATGTAGCAGACGCGCCCACGCGGATTGGTAGGGCGAGGTGTCGGCCGTGATGGCCTGGGGACGGTTTCGATGCGCCGGCGATGACATGCTGCCCAATCTCCCGAATAGCAGATCGATCTGTTCAGGGAAAGCGAGACAGATGAGAGTTTCTGGAGATGTTTCTTATTATTATATGAACTAGTAAAATGGCCCGTGCGTTGTCACGGAAGAAAAAAAACATAATCTCTAATAATGGTGACCACATTATGTTCACATATCATCACTTGATTTAGAAATTTTGTGCACAAATGTAAGAAAATGTTTCTTCTTTTAAATTTATTCACAAGTTGAAGCAATCTTTACATTTTCAAAAAATATATATCATGGTTGTTAAAAATCTTGGTAACTCAAAGATTTATTCTGAATTTCAAGATTTTTTCTTAGCAAACATACAATAATAATCCGATCCATCCAACAGTAAATTTTCAAAATTCACACATGTATATTGTCACAAAGACTTAGAAGCATTAATGTTTAACTACATACATTAGATCTTTCGTGAACAATTTTACAAATGTGGGAACAATTTTAAAATTGAGAATTTTTTTTACAATTTACAAACATTTAGTTAAAATCATGAATACTTTTATATTTTGAACGGGTTTAAATATTTTCTTTCGAATTGGCGACCAATTCAAGAAAAGACGAACATAATTTTTGATGTTGGAGGATTTTATTTTAAATTCACAAACATTTTTTGAAACGCATGAAGTTTTTCTGAATAAACAAACATTTTTATAAATCAGTAATATATTTATTAAATTCATGGACATTGTTTTGGAATTTGGAAAAACAATATTAAAATCCGGCGCTTTTTTTGAACCCTATTTTTAATTCAAAATAAAAATTCGTCAGCATTTTAATTCAAAATTCCTATTTTTTAATATGCAAAAGTTTTTGTAATTCTAAATTATTTAAATTATAAATAAACAAAAATGGAACATAAAATTTTAAATAAAAAAAAGAAACTATCAAAACAGGCATTAGCTATTTTTAAAATTTTAGGACATTTTTTAAATGCATTAACATATTTTGAATTAGAAATCATTTTGTTAAATGCCTTTAATAATTTTTAATACATGGAATTGTATTTGAGATCATGGACTTTTCTTATTGTACAAACATTTTTCTAAAATTGCAAACATTTTATTGTATATGCGAGCATTTTTCACAAAACTCCGAGCAGTTTTTGAAGTCACAAACATTTTAATTTTTTTAATATGTTGATTTATAATTTTCAGTTTATTAAAATATTAAAGATTATTTCAAGTTCTAAATTATTTAAAATAAAAAAATAAAACGGAACTGAAAATAAATAAATAAAAGGAACTAAAAGCAGGCGCGTGTGCATGGGACGGTCCATATGATGTGCTGGAAATTCTCCCAGCATGCAGAGCGTAATATAGAAAAATTTTACATGGGCCGGCCCAGTCCAAGATTTTTCGCTTTGTGAAACGTTTTTAATTACTTACCGGTGGCATGGTGGGTAATTTATGCAAACTTTAGGGGTAATTTTCAAGACGGACGACCATCAAGAGTTTGGTTGGGCTCGGGGTGAATAGAACGACAGCCTCTGATTGGATCGTCAAAGCTCGCATAGCTCGGCCCATTATAGGTTTCTCGTAGAAGATAACAAAGGCAAAATCACTAAATCCACTCCCTCAAAAACAAAAAACAAAAAACAAAAAACAAAATCCACTCACAAAAGAGGAGAAATTACTAATTAATTAATTAATAAAGGATATCCCTTCTGATTGCGACAAGTGATGCATTGCATATGCACCATTTGTAGTAGACAGTGAGTTTCCTTTCTTTCTTCTTCTTATATTCGTTTATTCAAAACAGTTATCTCTTAAATCCCGCGTTCAAATTATGAACCATTTTCATCGTTGAATTTCTCGAGTCCAGATATTCAAAAGAGATCCCGTGTTAACAATTTTTGACTATTTTTTATTCAGGAAAAAATAGAAGAAAAAAACCAAGACCAAACACGAGACCCCCCCCCCCTCAGTTTTTCCTTTATGAAGGCACATATATGCCTCTCATGAAAGCAAATCTTTGTGTTCGCACGAAATGAATCTACATCTCTCGCGGAAGAAAAAAAAAACCTTTTCCCCTTTCTATGAGGCACAATTGTGCTTCTCGTTGAAGCAAACATGTGCATCCATGTGTAGAAAATATGTGCCTCTCGTGAATATATATATATATATATATATATATATATATATATATATATATATATATATATATATAACAAATTTTATCTACAAGCAGTGGTAGTTACCCCCTATTTATTTGACTGCCACGTGTCTCTAGGTTTATGCTACTCGTATGGGTTAGCAGAGCTGAAAGGATCCATTAGCACCGTAGGTAACTTTAAGGGATTGCATGGTAGTTGAAACTACCTCCTGAATTTTTGCTACAGGCATCCATTCAACGAAGGGATAAGTATGTCTGACGTGCTGGTTCAGTTCAAAGGAACTCTCATCATAATCAGTTGAGAGTATGTAAAAAAATGAGTATGGATTTTTATTTTTATTTTGCAGGGAAGAGAGTATGGAGTATGCAGTATACTACTATTCACAGTGGTAGTATGTACTAGGTAGAGTACTTTCTATGGAGTATGTAGTATGGGATGGGGTATCCCTGAAAAGGAGAATGGAATATGTAATATACTGCTATTCTTAGTAGTATCATGGTATTGCATGTAGTATATTATATGTATTTTGCATGTAGTATATTGTATGGATATCTAGAAAAAGGTGTATGAAGTATGTAGTATGTCAAGATGAAGTGTGTCTATTCTCCAAATAAGGAGTATCTTCCAAGAAAAAGAGATATACTCACCTGCATAAAAGAACATATATGCTTCAAAAAGGAGTAGTAGTATCTCCAAATAAACAAATATCTTTGAATTCTGAAATATACTAGAGTATGCACGTGCCTGTTGTATTCTCTTTGCACGTACAATTGAAATATATGATCAGTTTGCATGTTAATCAGCAAAAATGTGTACATTTACATGGTAAAATAAAGAATTTGTGTAGATACAATATCTTCAGGCAAGTGTACGTACTGTATCTACAAGAAACAATATGAGGAAAAAACTTCAACACGATTTCTTGGACCGGTGATGATGCATGCTCATACATGTATGTATCACAACTTATACATAAATGATCTAATTCGAGAACTGGATTGCTATTCACGACGGTGTTGGTCTGCTGGAGGTACTGATCAGGTGGGCAAAGTTCGAGGGCGTGCAGTAATGGTGTGCCCATCGACGGCGGCGACGGTGATGCAGTTGATGTCAACTGGTTTTGCGTACCCTACACATTCAGTCTTATACCATGCACTATCCGAGGAAGCTATCGATCAATCCGGGGGCGGGCAGGCGCGTTGTCGACAATCCGGGGGCGGACAGGCGTGTCGGCGTCGGCGACAGCTCTGTCGCAGTGAAGCCATGCATACGATCCATGGAGAGACCTCAGAGACCAATCTGCAAATGGCAGGTCTGGTGGGTCGTCGTGCATGTGGTTGGCTTCCAGGGTTCCTTCCCCGATGTCACTCTGAATCACTCGAATCACTATGCCACTCGCATACAGGAACCACATCACGGTGTCCTGTTTGCCATGGCTGTAGATCAGCAACGAGTTCAAATTAGATAAGAAACCAATCGTGAAAAGTACTATTAAAGATTGTGTTCATTGGATAAATACCTTTGTCACATGCATCCATGCTCCTAATCCAATCGGTTGTAACTGCATGCGACGGCCGTAAACAAATTTGATTCACGCAAATATGGGTAAGCGGCCTGCCATGAAACGTGCTAGGCGGGCGGCTGGATCACAATCTAGCTTTTTTGGTTCAATGCGAGGTACTCCCTCCGTTTCTAAATATAAGTCTTTTAAGAGATTTCATTAGAAGTCTACATACGGAGCAAAATGAATGAATCTACACTTTAAAATATGTCTAAATACATGTGTATGTAGTCTACTAGTGGAATCTCTAAAAAGACTTATATTTAGAAACGGAGGGGGTAGTTATAAAATATCCATGCATGCAAATCGGAATTGTACGGGCAGACTGTTTTATTGCGTGGACATAAAATAGTTTATTTCAGAACCAAAATCCGTTAATCAATGCTAGGGTGGATGAAATCCGATGGCTCTGAGAGTAGGGGTAACTACCACTACATGGTAGCATGTATTTTTCCTATATATATATTCACTAATAAATATATAAAATTCATATATTAGTAAATTTACTTATAATTATCAATATTTAGTTAATTTACTTATAACTATCAATAAGTTATACTCCCTCTGTCCCAAAATAACTGTCTCAAGCTTAATACAAATTTGTATTAGAGCTAGTACAAAGTTGAGACACTTATTTTGAGACGGAGGGAGTATATAGTAATTTAGTTAATTTATATAGTTATTGATAGTTATATATAGTAACTTAGTTAATATTGACATATAATAAAATTTATATTATTTATTATAAAAATAATTATGAATTAATTATATTAGTAAAAATATATTAGTATATTAATTCAGATTTTCATATATTAGTAAATATTACTATCAATTATGTCATGGATTTCCGTGATATACATATATTTTAGATGACATATACTCCGACTGAATGCTGATAGGAATTTAGAATCTTAGTGTATATTGATATGAAATATCAATTATATGGGCAGGGAAGACCCCCCCTCAAAAAAAAAATGCAGCATGTATGCGTACGCATATCAATAGCCAATGCACACACATGTGCATGTTTCCAGCCAAGTATGCCCGCATACACATATCAGCAGGCAGTGTACGGGCACATGCATATCCAAAGATTTTAATATTCCTGAAGATTAAAGTCCAAGACAAAATCATGACGAAGAAGAAAATCAAAAAAGAAGACAATGCCACCTCCATTGGCAGCCAAGACACGGTGTGCAAATCTCTCCAACATGCACTCAATACCCTTGAAAGAAGGGCTATAATGGCTACAAAGCCTATAAAGCCTAGAAGGCCTAAAAACTAGGTGCATGATGGACAAGGAGAAAGAAGGAGGAAATAATAGAGGAGCCTTCTCCCGGAAGCCATCCAAGAGGTGCTCTCTTGCCTATAAAAGGAGGAGCCTTGCTGCGAAGAGAGACACCAGACGGAGAAGAACCAGCCACAGATGGAGCACAGAGTTGCAACTCAGCTAGCAAGCTCTTTGCTCAGTAGTAGTAGTAGTAGTAGTAGTACTTCCTCATCGTGTAATAAAGAGCTACAATATTTAGAGCATTTGTAAGCTCGCGAAGGTGGTTAGAAGGTAATTTCTTTACCCTTGTGTAAACCCTTCGGGGGTTCCCGAAAGGGAAAACCATATGTAAATTATGTTGTGGAAATGATGCAGTTTCGTGTTTTCACTTGGTATTTTATTTTTGAATTTATGGAACGAGTTCTTATGCTAGGGATCCTATAGGAGAAAACTCTGCCAGTAGTTCTCTGTGTAGCCTTTTATGGCATTTGAATGAGAACCTTATGGCCGTAGAGAAGTGTTCCCTTTGGGTGGAACTGCCTGGGAAGACGATAGGAATTTACTCCATAAATTTGCAACTAAAACATCAAGTGAACGAACTTAGCTACATCTGAAACAACATAATGATAAATATGGTGAGTACTGAGTAGGATATTACACCACTGCGTACACCTCAGTCGTCTTGTTGGCCTCGACAGCCCTCAAAGATCCTGCAATATAAGCGAAATAATTTAAAAACACTTCATATTAAAAATAATATAAAATAAATAAATAAGTTTGTATTTACTTGTATACGTAATCACGTATATCAACATTAAAACCTGAATTTATAACTTAATATAGTTTAGATTTATTATAAATATTTTATTTATTTTGTATATTTGGTATCAGGTCCAGCGTTTTAAACATTGATAGGTTAAAGTATTTAAATTTAGAAGTTAGCACAGGTAAGGTAATAAATACTAAAGAGAATATTAATATAAGGTGCAGAATAAATCCTTCTGAAGAGCATACCTGGCATACATCTCATAGCCAGCTAAATACAATTGTCGATTTGATATATAACTTTTACATATCTTGGGGGAAAAGACAAGATAATTTAGACCAAAAATTTGAGAGTTTATCCAAAGAATACCAAAAGCTTGCGGATAAATATTCTGGTCTGAACAATAAAATCGATCTCGCCTTACATAAGCTAGAAGAAGCAAAGGCCAGGCAGAACGTACTTTGCAAGAATAACGATTATATTAAAGAAGAAGTGTTGTCAATTGGCCGTTACCTAAGTAAAGGCAAAGACTCACTCCCTCGCACAGAAGCAAGACAAGATATACTCGATATAAAGAAGTTGCTGCAAGAAGTTAAAACTTTGATTGTCTCATAATTATATGACTGAATATAGCCAAGCATTAAACGAAGTAGCCAAATACTTGTCACCTCCTGTAGGATTTTCTGATCACGACTCACCAAAAGAAGACTCTAAAATTATAATAAGACAAAATAATACAATTCTTCAGCTATTAATTCAAGTTTTAGACAAGCTAAAAAGTGTCCAAAACAACAAAGAAATTGTGCTATCGTCATCTGGAATCGTAACATCATCAAGAAATATTAATTCAGAAAAATGGACATATCTAAAGGCTTCCTTAGAAGAGATAAAACCCTCCAGTTAGTAAGGCAAGACTCAAGACCACTCGCAATGAAGCATAGATTATCATGTAAAGCCGATGATATTGATAGTATTGAAGAAGTTATAGATATTCAGAGAGACCTCGAAAGATATCAAAAGGATACCCTAAGAAAAATAAAACCGCAACAAGTATATCACATGGGTATGTTTGAGAGTAAGAGCGGGTTATACCGAATATCAAGAGAAGTAGAACTAAGTGTGTTAACACACCCAGTTGATTTAAGAATAGTAAGCAAAAATATTAAAAATGAACTAAAATATTGTGGTTAGAAATATATTCATCAAGGTATGTATATTATAGGAGTTAAAGGTATGACAAGAAAGAAATTAGGAGCAAAGGTGCTTATAACTCTATTAGACCGAAGGTGGGAATCAGTAGATAAAGCAGCATTAGGATTTTTAGAAGGAGACATGAATGAGAATAGATTAATAACATATATAGCTCCAGACCTAATGATGCCTGTAAAAGAATTTATTGAAAAAATGAGTTTTGGTTTCCAAACTAAGGGATATGAAGATTTTAAAGGAACAAATTTGTTAGTAAGCATAGAATTTATAGGAAGGCTCACTAACAGAAGTAACTCTAGATATAGAGTTAATGTGAGCGATGTAATTGATAGTATGCAATCAAAGGGTATTAAATTTATGAATCCACTTAAAATTGGTTCTAAAGAAAGAGCGGGAGAAGAGTGGAAGATTGGTGAATTAATAGAGAAAAAAGAATTAAAGCAACCTGAAAACTATATAAGTTATCAAAATTGTGAAGGAAGTAGTAGCATTAGATTTATGAACTATAAATCGGCATCAATAGAAGACGCAGAATCCTTTATGTCAGAAACAGAATCTATTGACGATAAGAATAAAGGTGTGACCGAATGCATGGAAAAGGCTAATTTAGATGATGAAATAATTCACTGGGAAAATAAGCTAAAGCATATAGATTGGGAATATAAAAATTCTATGACAAAAGATTGGCCTAAGATAAGAGAAAGTGAATTGTTTATAATTAGAGAAATTGCAAGGTTAAAAAAACTAAAAAATGAGAAAAAGTTGGTAACTAGTGGTTCAATTATGCCAAATACATCATCAATTGAAAGGAGAGAACATGCTGGTAGTAATAATGATGCTATCACTAATAGATATAAGAATATTGCTCAGGAAGAAGTTGTTAGTGAAGAAGAGCAATGGGATATAAATAACAAGTTATTACTAGAAAGTTATGAAGAGGAAGAGGAATTAGTAAAAGATATGAGGTTAGAAGATGAAAATTATAATGATTGGGAGCAGAATAGTGATTTTTATAACTCACTAGATGATGTGGGACTACAAAATTTAGACAATGCAATGGAAGCTATGGAAGTAGAAAGTAGTAATAAAAGAAGAAAGGGATATGGCGAGTCTTCGGTAAAAAGAGAAGGAGAGAGAGAGAGAGAGAGACCTACCAGATCATCTGGACAATGGCCTCCAGAAAAGGATGATTATCAACCTACATATATCCCTGGACAATATAGATATATGGGTGCTAAAAGAAGAGATTTTGAAAAGCCAGTGCAATTTCAAAATTATAAGAATGATGGCGCTATTTTAAACCTAGCAGCTCATGACCCGATAGATTGGCCGAATATAATCAGCATATGGAAAGGTTTAATAGTTCAAAAATATATACAAAACCAGTATAATATAGGAACTAAGGTAGAAGATATGTTAACATATCTTGAAACATTTTTAGGAGAATCTGTAAAAGTTCTATGGGAACAATGGGTAGAGACATATCCTAATCGGTATGAAGAATTAAAAAGGGCCGGAAGTAACCCTAATAACTTTGCAAATGTTATTTCAAATATGATCATCGCAGAAGACCCGGAATTAGGATATACCTCACTACAAAACGAAAGGTTGAGAGAAATAGAAAAACTAACATTAACTAGCTGGAAAGGAATAAAAGAATTCTCTCAACATTATTTATATAATGCTACCACTGCGAAGCAAGGGTTTAATGTAGGTGTTGTAGAAAGATATTTTAATAAGTTGCCAGACCCTCTAGGATCCATAATATTTGAAGAATATAAAAAAGAAACAGGCGGAAACGTGGTAAATATATCTCAAGCCATAACATTTGTTTTTAAACAATTAAGAAAGGTATGTACAGGCATACAAGCCCAAAGGTCTATGAAGAAGTCGGATTACAATTTCTGCAATAACATTGTCCAAATACCGCTTACGTATGGAGAAGAAAGGCATCGGAAAAACAAATATTATAAACCACAAAGGAGAGATAATAGAAATTTTAGAACAAAGAAAAGATATTTCTTGAGAAGGTCCGATAATAGAGCCCCATTCTTGCATAAAAGAAATGTAAGAAGATATAATCCTAAGAAATCATATGATAAAACATGCAGGTGTTTCATATGTAACTCTCCCGATCACTTAAGTAGAACTTGCCCTAATAAAGACCACAAAAGGTACTCTAGCAAATATGAGGAGCAAGGGAGAGTATTAATAGTAGATAGTGTTAATGAGAATATATTGGTATGTGATGATGAAATAAAAGACGACGAGTCAATATATTCAATCATAGAGACAGATGAAGTAGAAAATGAGACTCCAGAATATGAATCAAGCGATGATGAAATAGACCTAATTGATGAATTAGCCGGTTTAAAGATCGAAATGATGAATCAAGTAGATTGTGAACATGACTGGATTAAAGGAAAAGGGGATTATAACATAAAATGTGCTTTCTGTATATATTATCCTAGCCAAGATAATAGATTCACATGTAGTTTATGCTTAAAGCAAGCATGTACCTCCTGTCTAAAATTCAATAATCAAAAATGGAGACAGGAAATAGAATGGGAACCAGAAGAAAGAATATTATCCAGCAGGGTTAGAAACTTAGAAAATAGAATAAATAAGCTAGAAGCAGAATTAGAAAAGCTAAAGGATGAATTAGAAGATAATAAAGAGCAAGATAATAAGGTTGCAAAAATCACAGAGATGAAAGAACAAATGATAACAATAAGGGATAAAAAAGGAGATAAATTAATACAATTAAAAGATGCAATAACTAGTTTTGGAAACAAATATATTGTTTGATTACCATTCAAAGAAGTGTTAGGGATAAGAATCCCAGTTAGAATAGTTCTAAAGCCAAACATCTCTTATAAAGTGTTAGCGCTACTAGATACGGGTTGCACAAAGAACATCATACATGATAAATATTTCATGAGATGTCCAAAAATAGTTGAAACTATAGATAATAATAAAGCTGAAGTATCTACCGATATGTCAGGAATAAAGAAAATCCACAACCAGTTAGCATATAATATTGAAGCATACATAAATGGCACGAAATATATAATAGATGAAATTACAATAAGAGATTTATCAGTAATAAACAATGACATGATAATAGGGTTAAGGTTTTTACAACAGTCCTTACAAACTACAATTATACATGAAGAAGGGGTTACATTTATCCCTTATCAAGATAATCTCCCATACATATCTGAAGTAAGAAAGCAAATAAAAGCTTTGCAAAATGTAGAGATATCTAATTTGGATGGAGAATATAGTACAAGTCGAGAGGTAGCCCTTGAATTCTGTAAAGATGAAGAACTTAGTGAGACCATATAAGAATATCATATAGAAAATACAAGTACAGAATGCATAGCATTACAATCATTTTCACCAAATTGGTATAGAGACATAAAATCCAAAAAAGATATAGATAAGATAGTGCAAAGATTAGAAAACATACAAATTATAGGGGAAATACCGATGAAACATTGGGAAAGGAACTCTATAGTTTGCAAAATAAATATTATAAATCCAGACTATATCATTAAGTCAGGGCCAATAGAAGCTACTCCTAAATATATTGAAGAGTTCAAAATGCATTTTGAGGAATTATTAAAATTAAAAGCAATTAGAGAAAGTAGAAGTCCTCATAGGTCTGCTGCTTTTATAGTGAGAAATCATGCTGAAGAGGTGAGAGGTAAATCCAGAATGGTAATTAACTTTAAAAGGCTTAATGATAATACGGTAGATGATGCATACAACATACCTAATAAACAGGAATGGATCAATAGAATACAAGGAAGCAAATTTTTCTCTAAATTTGACTTAAAAGCAGGGTTTTGGCAAGTGAAAATGGCCGAAGAATCCATTCCATGGACTGCTTTTACTTGTCCACAAGGCCATTATGAATCGCTAGTAATGCCATTGGGTCTAAAGAATGCACCTGCACTATTTCAAAGGAAAATGCAAAATATATTTAATGAGAACCAGGCCTTTATATTAGTATACGTAGATGATTTGTTAGTATTCTCAAAATCATATAAAGAGCATATAGCCCATCTCGAAGTGTTCTTTCGCAAGGTAGAACAAAATGGGCTCATATTATCAAAAAAGAAGATGGAAATTTGTAAAGAAAGAATAAATTTCCTTGGTCATGAAATAGGAGAAGGAAAAATATATTTGCAAGAACACATTGCAAAGAAAATTTTAGAGTTTCCTGATAATATGAGTGATAAAAAAGTTCTACAACAATTCTTAGGAATTGTAAACTATTCAAGAAATTACATAGATAACCTAGCAAAGCTAGCCGGACCTTTATATGCTAAATTAAGAAAGAATGGTCAGAGATATTTTAATTCTGAAGATATAAAATTAGTAAAGGCCATCAGAGAAAAAGTCAAGAATTTAAAGCCCCTAGAATTGCCTCTAGAAGATAATTATTTTATTATTGAAACAGATGCATCTAAAGTAGGATGGGGTGCTATATTAAAACAAAAACCTAATAAATATTCCCCGAAAGCAGATGAAAAAATATGTAGATATGCTTCAGGAAGTTACAAGTTAAAAACGGTAAATAATATTGATAGAGAAATCCTTGCAGTTGTAAATGCAATAAATGCTTTTAGGTTATATCTAGGATTCAAAGAATTTACAGTGCGAACTGATTGTGAAGCCATATGTCGATATTATAATAAAATTAATAGTAAGAAAAGTTCAACCAGAAGATGGGTCTTATTTGAAGACACCATAGCTGGGAATGGTTATAAAGTTATTTTTGAGCATATTAAGGGAAAAGATAATACTTTACCTGATATATTTTCTCGTGCATCAAATTTGCAGAAATGAAGAAAGGATTATTCCCCACCAGGGACGAATGCTTCTTCTTTGGAGAGGAGAACAGGCTGAAGATATTTCAGCCAAATACCTTCAATTTCAAGCCAAAGGCCCATATCAAGCTTGATGAAATTCAGAGGTGCATACTGGACAATTTCTGGTTCCAATATACCAATAAGAGAGATGAAAAAGGATATATGCTATCAATTCTAAATAGCTTGGCAGAATATTTTAACCAAATGAATATGAAGGCGGCAAAACTAGAAAGGGCTGAAATACAAAAAGGAGAAATATTATATGTTTTGATTGATGGAAATAAACCCGAAATATATTTGACATGGGAAGACATCATGATAGAGAAACTAGATGCAAAACGAATGGGACAAGACTTAACATTCAAAAAATATGAAGGTATTGATGAGGCCTTGTTTTGGGCAAGAAAAATGATAGGGGAAAACTATTATATTGACCCCAAGGCTAAAGATTATATCCAGAAGAGAAAGAATGCAGATAACAATGCATCTAATATGCCAATATTTAAAATAACCAAGGGAGAATCATCAGGAAAGAATATAAAGGAAGAAGGTTCTCCAAAAAATTATACATATAAAGAATGCCTTCTCAAGGGCCTAGACCCTTTGGATAGTGAATATATAGATCAAGAAATGGACAAAAGATTTGAAGAATTGTCAAAAATAATGAAGAAAGAATTAAAGGAAGAGATATTAGAAGAAATAAGGGTTGAAATGAAAATAAGATTTGAAGATATAAAGAAAGAATGTGATACGAAGTATGATTTCCATCTCTTAGATGAGGATCATATGGATATCGCACGGCACGGGCAGCCACCTGAGTAAAACCCAACTTCAAATGTCACTGAATTTGAATTGATATTACTATCAATTACTCGGGCACGGAGGACATATACTCCGACTGAATGCTGATAGGAATTTAGAATCTTAGTGTATATTGATATGAAATATCAATTATATGAGCAGGGAAGACCCCCTCAAAAAAAATGCAGCATGTATGCGTACGCATATCAATAGCCAATGCACACACATGTGCATGTTTCCAGCCAAGTATGCCCGCATACACATATCAGCAGGCAGTGTACGGGCACATGCATATCCAAAGATTTTAATATTCCTGAAGATTAAAGTCCAAGACAAAATCATGACGAAGAAGAAAATCAAAAAAGAAGACAATGCCACCTCCATTGGCAGCCAAGACACGGTGTGCAAATCTCTCCAACATGCACTCAATACCCTTGAAAGAAGGGCTATAATGGCTACAAAGCCTATAAAGCCTAGAAGGCCTAAAAACTAGGTGCATGATGGACAAGGAGAAAGAAGGAGGAAATAATAGAGGAGCCTTCTCCCGGAAGCCATCCAAGAGGTGCTCTCTTGCCTATAAAAGGAGGAGCCTTGCTGCGAAGAGAGACACCAGACGGAGAAGAACCAGCCACAGATAGAGCACAAAGTTGCAACTCAGCTAGCAAGCTCTTTGCTCAGTAGTAGTAGTAGTAGTAGTAGTACTTCCTCATCGTGTAATAAAGAGCTACAATATTTAGAGCATTTGTAAGCTCGCGAAGGTGGTTAGAAGGTAATTTCTTTACCCTTGTGTAAACCCTTCGGGGGTTCCCGAAAGGGAAAACCATATGTAAATTATGTTGTGGAAATGATGCAGTTTCGTGTTTTCACTTGGTATTTTATTTTTGAATTTATGGAACGAGTTCTTATGCTAGGGATCCTATAGGAGAAAACTCTGCCAGTAGTTCTCTGTGTAGCCTTTTATGGCATTTGAATGAGAACCTTATGGCCGTAGAGAAGTGTTCCCTTTGGGTGGAACTGCCTGGGAAGACGATAGGAATTTACTCCATAAATTTGCAACTAAAACATCAAGTGAACGAACTTAGCTACATCTGAAACAACATAATGATAAATATGGTGAGTACTGAGTAGGATATTACACCACTGCGTACACCTCAGTCGTCTTGTTGGCCTCGACAGCCCTCAAAGATCCTGCAATATAAGCGAAATAATTTAAAAACACTTCATATTAAAAATAATATAAAATAAATAAATAAGTTTGTATTTACTTGTATACGTAATCACGTATATCAACATTAAAACCTGAATTTATAACTTAATATAGTTTAGATTTATTATAAATATTTTATTTATTTTGTATATTTGGTATCAGGTCCAGCGTTTTAAACATTGATAGGTTAAAGTATTTAAATTTAGAAGTTAGCACAGGTAAGGTAATAAATACTAAAGAGAATATTAATATAAGGTGCAGAATAAATCCTTCTGAAGAGCATACCTGGCATACATCTCATAGCCAGCTAAATACAATTGTCGATTTGATATATAACTTTTACATATCTTGGGGGAAAAGACAAGATAATTTAGACCAAAAATTTGAGAGTTTATCCAAAGAATACCAAAAGCTTGCGGATAAATATTCTGGTCTGAACAATAAAATCGATCTCGCCTTACATAAGCTAGAAGAAGCAAAGGCCAGGCAGAACGTACTTTGCAAGAATAACGATTATATTAAAGAAGAAGTGTTGTCAATTGGCCGTTACCTAAGTAAAGGCAAAGACTCACTCCCTCGCACAGAAGCAAGACAAGATATACTCGATATAAAGAAGTTGCTGCAAGAAGTTAAAACTTTGATTGTCTCATAATTATATGACTGAATATAGCCAAGCATTAAACGAAGTAGCCAAATACTTGTCACCTCCTGTAGGATTTTCTGATCACGACTCACCAAAAGAAGACTCTAAAATTATAATAAGACAAAATAATACAATTCTTCAGCTATTAATTCAAGTTTTAGACAAGCTAAAAAGTGTCCAAAACAACAAAGAAATTGTGCTATCGTCATCTGGAATCGTAACATCATCAAGAAATATTAATTCAGAAAAATGGACATATCTAAAGGCTTCCTTAGAAGAGATAAAACCCTCCAGTTAGTAAGGCAAGACTCAAGACCACTCGCAATGAAGCATAGATTATCATGTAAAGCCGATGATATTGATAGTATTGAAGAAGTTATAGATATTCAGAGAGACCTCGAAAGATATCAAAAGGATACCCTAAGAAAAATAAAACCGCAACAGGTATATCACATGGGTATGTTTGAGAGTAAGAGCGGGTTATACCGAATATCAAGAGAAGTAGAACTAAGTGTGTTAACACACCCAGTTGATTTAAGAATAGTAAGCAAAAATATTAAAAATGAACTAAAATATTGTGGTTAGAAATATATTCATCAAGGTATGTATATTATAGGAGTTAAAGGTATGACAAGAAAGAAATTAGGAGCAAAGGTGCTTATAACTCTATTAGACCGAAGGTGGGAATCAGTAGATAAAGCAGCATTAGGATTTTTAGAAGGAGACATGAATGAGAATAGATTAATAACATATATAGCTCCAGACCTAATGATGCCTGTAAAAGAATTTATTGAAAAAATGAGTTTTGGTTTCCAAACTAAGGGATATGAAGATTTTAAAGGAACAAATTTGTTAGTAAGCATAGAATTTATAGGAAGGCTCACTAACAGAAGTAACTCTAGATATAGAGTTAATGTGAGCGATGTAATTGATAGTATGCAATCAAAGGGTATTAAATTTATGAATCCACTTAAAATTGGTTCTAAAGAAAGAGCGGGAGAAGAGTGGAAGATTGGTGAATTAATAGAGAAAAAAGAATTAAAGCAACCTGAAAACTATATAAGTTATCAAAATTGTGAAGGAAGTAGTAGCATTAGATTTATGAACTATAAATCGGCATCAATAGAAGACGCAGAATCCTTTATGTCAGAAACAGAATCTATTGACGATAAGAATAAAGGTGTGACCGAATGCATGGAAAAGGCTAATTTAGATGATGAAATAATTCACTGGGAAAATAAGCTAAAGCATATAGATTGGGAATATAAAAATTCTATGACAAAAGATTGGCCTAAGATAAGAGAAAGTGAATTGTTTATAATTAGAGAAATTGCAAGGTTAAAAAAACTAAAAAATGAGAAAAAGTTGGTAACTAGTGGTTCAATTATGCCAAATACATCATCAATTGAAAGGAGAGAACATGCTGGTAGTAATAATGATGCTATCACTAATAGATATAAGAATATTGCTCAGGAAGAAGTTGTTAGTGAAGAAGAGCAATGGGATATAAATAACAAGTTATTACTAGAAAGTTATGAAGAGGAAGAGGAATTAGTAAAAGATATGAGGTTAGAAGATGAAAATTATAATGATTGGGAGCAGAATAGTGATTTTTATAACTCACTAGATGATGTGGGACTACAAAATTTAGACAATGCAATGGAAGCTATGGAAGTAGAAAGTAGTAATAAAAGAAGAAAGGGATATGGCGAGTCTTCGGTAAAAAGAGAAGGAGAGAGAGAGAGAGAGAGACCTACCAGATCATCTGGACAATGGCCTCCAGAAAAGGATGATTATCAACCTACATATATCCCTGGACAATATAGATATATGGGTGCTAAAAGAAGAGATTTTGAAAAGCCAGTGCAATTTCAAAATTATAAGAATGATGGCGCTATTTTAAACCTAGCAGCTCATGACCCGATAGATTGGCCGAATATAATCAGCATATGGAAAGGTTTAATAGTTCAAAAATATATACAAAACCAGTATAATATAGGAACTAAGGTAGAAGATATGTTAACATATCTTGAAACTTTCAATTGTTTTGAGAAAAAGGTCGAGGGTTTGAATAAGTTGGCGAAATAAGATAAGAAAATAATAAAGGGAAATATGAAAAAAAATAAAGGAAAAATGTATTAATAGAACAAAAAATAGAAAGAGAAAGATGAAAAAAATTATGAAGTAGGCAACATAGCGTGTTGTCTCCGCCGTGACTGATTGAGGAGGTTTGGAGTTCGAATTTCCCCCAGGCAATCCAATTTTTGAAAGGATATAAGAAAGAAAATAAAATAAAATGGGCCAAGCCCAGAAAGGCGGGAGGGTGTACGCTACTTTCCCCCACGCATGCAAGGCGTCGTATATGGTTTGCCGCTAACAAACTCTTCATTCATCAATTAAATTAAAAGGATTTTTTTTGCGGGGAAAAGGACAGAAGGTTTTCCTAATAAACAAACAAAAATAAAAAGAGTTGCACTAAAATACTAAAATAAAAAAAGCTTCCACTAAAAATATCAACATTTGTTTTTTGCGAACCGAGCCTATCTCAGATGGTTAGGTTCTTTGTGGTGAAACTAGGCCACATGGTTTAAGTTATATTTTTTTCCCTAGCGGTCACATTTATCCTGATTTATTTTAGTATTTTCATGGTTTAATGGAAGACGTTTCCGTCGACTACAAGGCACATATGATGAGTTGGTGACTTCGTCAATCTTCAAATGAGTATCTTAAAAATGCTCATAAGAATAGCATGTGCGTGTGTGCGCGCATCCATATGGATGAATGTATGCTCGTGGATGTGAGCATATTTAGTTGTACTGTGTTAAAAAAACCACTTGACACAATTACTTTTCGTTTAAAACCAACATAATTTTAGGCAGAGCAATATAAGAGATGGATTAAGATATTATATTGTAAAAAGATAGATTAGGAAAAAGGAAGGCAACAGTATAAACATACGTGAGACATCCACTGCCTTGAAAAGGTGACTCCTCTAGCTGCCGCATCTCCTCCGTGGTCAACTTTTGCTCACGGCATTGTTCATATATATTCGAGGAAGTTTATGCAGATTATCATTTCATTAATTAACATTATATAAATTTACTTTCATGAAAATATTTATGATATTATTTTTGTTTCAACAATAAAAATCATCCGTATGTATCATTACAATCCAAGCACGAAAATATGGATGCATGTTTTCTAGGATGTCTTTTATACCAAGGAGTATAATACTCCTACTACAAGTAGTGCATTTGGGAGACTGAGCTCCATGTAGGCCTTCATTTTATAAAATACAAATTTTAAACTTTTTAGTTTTAAAAAATCTGAAAACTACACATGTATACAAAGATGTAATGTGTATGTGTAAAATTTCAGGATGAAATATCTTGAATTGCAAGCTACACATAAAACAAAAAGAACATGATTGATGCTAAAAAGCCCTAGATTTTTTTTGTAGTTCTTATTTTATTGTATTTTAACCTGAATATTTGCACACATGTACATTATGTCTCTAGGTATCCCTGTTCAAGAATTCGTCCGATTAACCAGTTAACTTGCCGATTAATTCCTACTCATAGGGTCACCGAGTAGCCGATTAACAGATAAATTACCCGATTAATGGATTAAATGATCGATTAACTTGTCGATTAGCCTATTAATCCCCTACTCGCTAGCCAACTGAGCAGTTAACAATTAACGATTTCCTCAACAATGCTAGGTACTCCCTCCGTTCCTAAATATAAGACCTTTTAAAGATTACACTATGAACTACATACGGATGTATATAGACATCTTTTAATTGTAGATTCATCCATTTTGCTTTGTATGCAGTCTATAGTGCAATCTTTAAAAGGTCTTATATTTAGAAACGGAGGGAGTATATGTGTATTTTTTTCAGATTTTTTTGAACTAAAGAATTTGACTTCCAAGTTTTTCAAATTAAGGCCTCTACAGAGCTCGGTTTCCATTTTTGCATTTTCATCTTACTACCTAATACAAGGGCATACTCCTATATTGATCGATAAACATGTCACACCGGCCACAAGGCTTCAAATAAAATCAAGAAAATGTATCAATGATCTAGGCTCCTGTACTTTTTCTCACATATTGTATCAAAACAATAATTGCATTCTCATGTACAAAGCCAGAAGAGAACATGCATAAACCCCCCCAAAAAAAGCAGTCAAGGTATTGCAGGCCAAGCCTTCCAACAAGTGGCGGTCTCACCGCTTTCTCTTCGCCTTGATAAATATCACTTCAACGTTCAACCTGCATACAACATACGTAGGAAATCGGTTAGTTCACCAAACATCAAAAACTCTAACCAGTGAACAAATAATTCTCGCTCTCACCTGCTTGCGACAGTAGAATCGCGACACAGTCCCGCCTGCTACTCCTGACCATGTGCCACTATCGAGCCGGCATTGCCGAAGATAACCATACATGGGATGACGTTGTACAACGGCGTCACCTACAACGCCGGGCACCGCTCCAGAACTCACACTCAGACTCCTCGGTATACCAGCAAAAAGTGCATTTCCTCCTATGCTAGCCACCGGGGCAACCCTACCTAGAACAAGGTCGGCTAATTTGTATACTATTATACCTGAAAATGTCACACTGGGTTTTGAACAGACAACTAGGATTTCTGAGTCACATTCTATTAGATCAACAGAGTCGTAAAAAGTTATTTTTCCAATTGCACATCTAACAATCAACTTTGGGGGCGGCAGAGAGGACAAATCTAATCCCAACACGGGTGGCTCGATCTCGAAAATCTTTACTATCGTATCATGTGTACACCAATCTGCGAGACTATAGCAGGCGTATATCTTTCCTTGGAATGATAACGATGGCATCGTCGGAAATTTGGCATCCCATGTCGAGACGCGCCATCGTTCGTCTCCGGTGGTAGCAAATACTATACGCGAAAACTTAAATAGCGCGATCATGACTGTGATGACTCCGTCTTCACTGAAATTCAGGGAAGCAGCATGCTCTCGATCATCGGGATGCAAACTGAAATAAGGTCTCATAGAAGGCACGAGCGGCGGGAGCTCGGAAATATCGCCGGTGAGAGGGTTGAGGAGACAAATTGGGATGTCTCTGACCCGGCCGGAATTATGTTGTTGTAGGAGGAGGAGTCCGTCGAGCGAGTCGAGGACACGATGATACCTAAGGAGCGAGTGGCGGGAGCGGATGAAGGTTCCTGTGGAAGAATTAAACAAGCGTACCATGTCATTGTGAGGGTAAAACCCGTGCTCCTGGGGCAGCATGTAGAACCGACGAGGATGAAACCGTGGATCCGTGATGTCACTGCCGCGTGGGGAGGCGGTGCTGGACCGCCAATGGCCGCAAGTGGCGCGTAAACAGACATAGTCGAGGACATCGCTGGCCAGCGCCCGCCGCCCGACTAGGCGAACGAGATCTGCCGGCAGAGACGCCCACGGAGATGTGTCGCCCGAGGTGGCGGTCATGGCTGGAGGGTGGTTTCGATGCGTCGGCAATGATATGCCGCCGATCTCCCGGATAGCAGATTGATCTTGTTCTGGGAAAACAAGACCCACTCGATTGAAGGTTTGTGTTTGCTTTTATTTTATTTATTTTTTGAGAATTAGGTTTGCCTTTGCTGAAGCGGAACGAACGGCAATCATGACCGGATTAGGAGATATCATAGAGTTAGGCAGGGATCGCGGTCAGGGAAAACGACGCTCGGTTGCGTCGTAATGTCGGGGCTTCGCACATCCATACGCCAGCGAGCGATGCAGTCGGCCGGCCCATTATCTTGCGCTTTTCTTGTCCGATTTTCAGAACATTCTAGAAAGTCCTGAATCGTTTTTCCTATTTCTTTTTCATTTTTCATTTTTAAGGACGATGCTCTGCGCCGGCGCGCCCCTCCCGGTCTGCCAGCTGTAGGCGGGCTGCACCGTTAGATCTTCATGCAACATTTTTTTCTCGATGCAACAAATTTCGACGCTATGCAACAATTTTTGTGGCAAAAAATAATCTACGTGAATATAGCAAAAAAACGAAGAAGATGATGCGTGGTAGCAAAAGTCAAACGCCAGTTGTAGCAAATATCTACGTGACGTGTATGCAATTTTTTTAGTGAACGGTTCAGCAAAAAATGATGCCAGTTGTAGCAAAAAAATAACACGGCTGTAGCAAAAGTTTAAACGCCCGTTGTAGCAAAAATGCAACAAACTCAAGTTGCAACCAAGCGTACATGCAGCTTTTTTACTGAACAAATGTAGTAAATAAAAAATGTTTCTACCAAATATGAACGCTGGTTGCAACAAATTTAGACGAGAAAAAAAATTGCATGAAAAACGTTTGTATCAAAATAACACATGGTTGCAACAAATTTGACGAAAAATTAATGCATGCACGTGCCAGCGAGGCGCACGGCCCGCGCGCGACCGCCCGAACGATTCGGCCGGCGCGACGGGTGGAAGCGTTTCATTTTGTCTACTTATTCTTTTTTCTTTTTCAATTATCTTTTCATTTTCGTTTTTTCTTTCTTTTGTTTCCTTTTTTTCTTTTATTTTCCCCTTTTTCAAGTATCTTTTATTTTTTAACAAATGTTCAGCAATTTAAGAAATGTTTGCAATTTAAATTACTGTTCACAAATTCTACATTTTTTCCCAGCAAAAATGTTCGATTTTCAAAATTTTGTTCACATATTATAAAATGTTCACCTTTTTGAAAAACATGTTCGCTTATTCAAAATATGGTTTGTGCTTTTGCAAAAGAAAGTTCAGAATGTTTATGCTATGAAATTTCACAAGTTTTCAAAAGATGTTCCACTTTCAAAAAATGTTCATATTTTCAAAAAATGATCCCGTTTCAAAAGATGTTTACGTTTTCATTTTACTAAAGTTTAGAAAAATGTTCCCATTTAAGTCACATAGAAATATCAAAAAATCTTCATGTTTTCAGATTTTGTTTGTAAATTCAAAAAATATTCGCTTATTCAAAAAATGGCTTGTCTTTTTGCAAAACAAATCAGAATGTTTCTGCTCCGAAATTTCACAACCTTACAAAAAATGTTCCCATTTAAGAAATTATTAATATTTTCAAAAAAAATCCCGTATTCATTTTTTTGAAGTTTCACAAAAAGTTGGGAATGTTTCTGCTATGAAATTCACAACTATTCAAAAAATGTTCCCGTTTCTGAAAGAGTTCATGTTTTCAAAAAATGTTCAATCTGTTTCCTTTAAAATGTTCATAACTCTTCAAAAATTGTTCAGAATATCAAAAAATGTTCCTTCTTTCAAAAATAGATAACTATTTTTAGAAAAATGTTCATGTTTCTATTTTGGCAGGAGTTTCCAATATTATTCACAAAATTTAGAAAATATTTGTGTTTTCAAATTTTGTATTTGTTTTAGAAAAATGTTCTTAGCGTTATTTAAAAAATATTTGGAACTTCAAAAAATGTTCCTCTTTGTGAAGTATTTTTTTCAGATTTTTTAAAAAATTCATGTTTTGATTTTTTAGGAGTTTCAAAAAATGTTCCCGCTTCAAAAATTATTCACAAATTTCGAAAAATGTTCAAGTATTAAATTTTCTTCCGAAACTTTTATTTTTCAAAATTTATTTTGGAAATAGAAAACATGTTTCCGTTTCAAAAACTGTTCATAATTTTCATTTTGTTTATGTTTTTTTATTTTCTCTAATTTTAAATTTTTTTCAAGTTATTTTTTACTTTTTTTATTTATGTTCTTATTTATTTTTATTTTTGTTTTTCTGTCTTTTTCTTTATATTTTTGTTTTTTGAAATAAATAAAAGTCATTCAAGGGGGGATATCCCGCAATTGTAAGTTCTTAAATAGTGTAGCGATGCCTAATTGTTCACATGTAGTGACTTGTTCTGGTGGCTAGCTGCGCTTGTGCTGGAAATCGACGTCATGGGTTCGATTCCTTTCTGCTTAGTTTTTGTTTTTGCTATTTTTACGTTGCAGACACACTTGGTGGTGCCTCTCAGTGGGCCGGTCCCGCCGCACACCTTTTGTGTGCATCGCGCTGGCTCCTCACCGCAAAATGCGGCACATAGGAGGTCCCCGCGGTCCCTAGGACGGATGGTGCCCGATTTTGGATAGCTATAAAGCTTGCATATTTTGGCCCATTATAAACAACTCTGCAGCATTGCATGGTGCACTGGTCCTTTTTCTGGTAAATGCACTCGCCTACTCACTGTAGTTCATTGTTGATATCAAAATGAAAAAAACATTTGTCTTAATAAAGAAGTAGTTTTCCTTTACAAAAATCACCATTTTTCACTCACTATCAAAGTTGCATCATTTACAAGCATGAAAATCACCGCATCCGATGGTGAATTCAATCCAGAAAGAAGTAGGCGAAAATCTAGCTATTCTAGCCAGTTCATGAGCTACTCAATTACTTTCCCTATTACAGTGAGCGTAGGTTACATGATGATTACAATCAAGAGACTTACAAAAACAATCGTAATAAATTGCACTCGCCCCCGACGAGGAGTTACCGAGCTTCAACAAATTCCATGCTATCTCAATTGATCTCAATTTTGCTACATCCCATAATACGAGCAAGATCCATGCTAAATCTCACCGCCCTTGGATAACAGTCCCCACAAGTGAATCACAATCAAAAGTTGCATCCACATTCAACTTCATATAACTGGACTTAGGTTTTTCTAATGATGTAAATTAACTTTAGCTTTTGGCATACAAGCTAGTCTATAATTCGCCGAAAGTCCATGTATAACAATGTTGATTTGGGAGGGACTTTGGCCTCTTCTCCATGGTAAACTCTTTGGTGCTCAAACCAAGGATACCAAGCCATTGTAGCCACCAATTCTCTCAACTTTGGTAGCCCTAGGATACGAATCTCATCGTGTACCATACCTAGCAGGTACACTAGGACTGCTTCTCTTGCTAATTCAATCGAGCAGGCTCTTTTAACGTCATCATATAGACCGAGTTGCGTACATACTTCCACCGCCCTTGCGCATTCAAAGAAAAAGTGTTTGATGATGTCTGGTCCATGTTTACATGCAGGGCAATGATCCTTCACCTTCATATGCTTAGTCGTCAGAAATTCCCTACAAGGAATAACTCTATGTAGTGTTATCCAAATTAAAATTCTTATCTTAGTAGGGCACTGGAGATTCCAAACCGAACTCATTAGGGCTTGAAGATCTAGACAGAGGCGACTAGGTCACATAGATTTCGGAATATGTCAACGAGAAAGAAGAACAAAACCAGTAATGAGGAAACCACTATAATGAGCATGAGAATGACTCAAGTGGATATTGATATGTCTCACCTCGGGGTTTGTAAAGTATTGTGAAGCAAAGGTAATAACATATCATAACCAAAGGTTCACTCGAATATCATTTGTGTAATCATAAGGGTCAATATGGATGTCCGTGATTCTGCTATTGATCATTGAACGGAAGGCAATTTTGTTTATGCCTACGCTTTACTGAACCTAAAGAGTCACACACTTAAGGGAATTATGATCTGTTGATTATTAGGGGAGTGACAATTATGAGATAATATTCTTGGAATAGTTTCAAGAGAAACCGAAAGCGTTTCGAGCTTATCAAAAGAGTTTTGGGTTTACGGGGTAATACCGGGAATTAATATGTAGGTAGAAAATGTTTCTAGAGACATTGAATAAATGATAAAGGTTCTAATATTGATTAAGGGGCTTTTAGAATATATTTAATATCAACGGGCTAAAGAATATAATAAAAGGCCTAGTAGTGGAGAGTTATTGGGCCTTTGGGCCCAATAACAAAGTGTTAGGAAACATAATAGAAAACAAATACGATTGACCTACGATCAACGAGGAACACTATGAAGATACGATAACAAATGGGATCATGATTGTTACTATCATTGAGTTGTAGCGGAAGAAGAACGTGAGGATGTAGATCATACTTGGAGTCCCTCGGACCATAGATGAATGATCACGTGAACCGCCCATGAATGATCCCTCGAACTGAAGACCGAAAGCACTACCTCTCTACTTGGTTGCAAGTGTATAGTCTTCATGATCCGGCAGCGCTTCGACGTCCAGAGCTAATCATCGCGGAAGAATTAGAGGGATAAGATTAGAACCACATTGGGTTTCTAATTATGAGAATTAGAGAAACTATACCTAGCTCTAATTAGTCAAATAGGACCAATTAGAACTAGAAATAGAAGAACTAGAGGAGACTCCAAAACTTGTATTCTAGGGATTAGCCCCGCCCCTCTATTTATATGGTGGGCCCTAGCATCGCAACCTGGGTAGGGGGCCTCCCCAAAGACAGTTTTGAATGCAAGGGAGAGTCCTTCTCGGATTCCAACACGAAACACCAAGGTTCTTGGCATTTCCTGAAACACCACAGACCTTGGTTTCTGGCTCAGGTGAAAGTGTCATGGACGAGGGGGTACTAACCCGTGGTGTTTGGTCCTTATGGGCTGGACACGGGGCCATTAAGCACCACCCGAAGGACGGTGGGAGCATCAAAACTTGTCCGTATGAAGAAGGGAAACCTCCAAAGACTTGGCATGCACCCCAAGGATAACTCTATATACGAGGTGTCTGCAATGATCTAAATATGTAATCTAGCTCTCCATGGGTATCTATATAAGCCCAGGGGTTTAGTCCGTAAAGGGACAACTTATTCACGTTAGGGTTTAGAGCTTACACAACGATATCGAGGTACATCACCAACTTATTATCGATACCCCATCATTAATACAATCAAAGTAGTACGTAGGATTTTACTTCTTCAAGACGGCCCGAACCTGGGTAAACATCATCTCCCTACTCTTGCTTTTACCACTGATCTTAGATCCACGGCTTGGGAACCCCTACCTCACATCTGATGATTTTAGCACCTACATTGGTGGAACATACAAGTCCCGTTGTGTGATCGACCTTGCGCAATGGAAGCATTGATCTACGACCATAACCAGAAAGGTGTGTTCCTCATGCCTTGTAACGCCCAAGATGCGGTCCTATCCTTATTTTGGCTTGAGGGCCTCGACAGGTGTCGTGGTGTTTGATACGTCCATTTTGCATCATGCTTTCATGTTGATATTTATCGCTTTATGGACTGTTATTATACTTTGTGGAACCTTACTCATGCCTTTTCTCTCTTATTTTGCAAGGTTTATTTGAAGAGGGAGAATACCGGCAGCTCGAATTCTGGACTGGAAAAGGAGCAAGTTTGAGTCCTGTATTCTGTGCAACTCCAAACGCCCTGAAAATCAACGTGGATTTTTTTGGATTTTATAAAAAATACTGGGCGAAAGAAGTGTCAGAGGGGAGCAACCAGGGGCCCACAAGCCTGGTTGCCGCGGCCTACCCCTCTGGCCGCTGCAACAGGGCTTGTGGGCACCCTAGCGGCCCACTGGCCCCCCTCTTCTGCTATATGAAGGGTTTCGTTCGGAAAAAAAATCAAGGTGGAGCTTTTTCGTGGATTCTCCGCCGCCACGAGGCGGAACTTGAGCAGATCCAATCTAGAGCTCCGGCAGGACGATCCTGCCGGGGAAACTTCCCTCCCGGAGGGGGAAATCGTCGCCATCGTCATCACCAACACTCCTCTCGTAGGAGGGGAGGCATCTCCATCAACTTCTTCATCAGCACCATCTCCTCTCCGATCCCTAGTTCATCTCTTGTAACCAATCTCCGTCTCGCGACTCCGATTGGTACTTGTAAGGTTGCTAGTAGTGTTGATTACTATTTGTAGTTGATGCTAGTTGGATTACTTGGTGGAAGAGTTTATGTTCAGATCCTTGATGCTATTCATTACACCTTTGATCATGATTATGATTATGCTTTGTGAGTAGTTACTTTTGTTCCTGAGGACATGGGATAAGTCATGCTAATAATAGTCATGTGAGTTTGGTATTCGTTCGGTATTTTGATATGATTTATGTTGTTTTTCCTCTAGTGGTGTTATGTGAACGTCGACTACATAACACTTCACCATATTTGGGCCTAGAGGAAGGCATTGAGGAGTAGTAAGTAGATGATGGGTTGCTGGAGTGACAGAAGCTTAAACCCCAGTCTATGTGTTGCTTCGTAAGGGGCTGATTTGGATCCACTAGTTTAATGCTATGTTTAGACGTTGTCTTAATTCTTCTTTCGTAGTTGCGGATGCTTGCGAGAGGGGTTAATCATAAGTGGGATGCTTGTCCAAGTAAGGGCAGTACCCAAGCGCCGGTCCACCCACATATCAAACTATCAAAGTAACGAACGTGAATCATATGAACATGATGAAACTAGTATGACAGAAATTCCCGTGTGTCCTCGGTAGAGTTTTTCCTCTTATAAGACTTTGTTTAGGCTTGTCCCTTGCTACAAAAGGGATTGGGCCACTTGCTGCACCGTTGCTACTACTTGCTACTTGTTACTTTTCGCTTGCTACGTTTCACCTCACTACACCATCACTTGATACCGCTACTTTCAGTGCTTGCAGTTATTACCTTGCTGAAAACCGTTTATCAGAGCCTTCTCCTCCTCGTTGGGTTCGACACTCTTACTTATCGAAAGGACTACTATTGATCCCCTATACTTGTGGGTCATTAGTGTTGTCACGACAGTGTCCTCGTGAAAGGACTTAGGTATGAGGCCATCTAAACTAGGTGGCGGCTTGAGAGGGGTTGGTTGGAATCGAGAGATGCGAGTTTACCCAGGTTCGGCCCCTCCGATGGAGGTAAAAGCCTACGTCCTTGTGTATATTGATGATGATGATGATCTTGACTACAAGGGTGTGGAATCTCTACCTCTAGCCTCGAAGGTTTCTAATCTATTTATTTCTAATGACTTGTCTTGTCAAGACTTAACTTGTCCCTCTTGGGGTGCCCTGCCCCTCCTTATATAAGTTGAAGGGGTAGGCTTACATAGAGTCCTACTAGGACTAGGACTAGTTTTTATTGAACCCTTTTGATGGACCGGGTCATTCCTCCTGGCTGGGTAAAACCATGGGGTATATCCCCAACATTAGCCCCGAGGTTTGCTTGAATTTATTCATGGCAAGCTCCTAAAATAAGAATAGTAAATATGTTAAGGGACTAGCTTGCTCCTTGGTCGGCTTATTTCAATGAAGCGGATCCTCTAAAATCCAGGTTTCTTCGAGCCATCTTCATAATCATCTTGCTCGTTAGTGTCCATTGCAATAAAATATTGGGAATAAAACACCCATATGTCGTTGAGTCGGCCTCCAATGCTTTGGCTTGATGAAAATATTGGAGATAAGAAAACGATATGAAGTTGAGACGGCTTCTATTGCATTAACTTTCAAAAAAAATGATTGGGAATAACGAAATCCATTTGATGTTTAGCCGGCTTTCAATGCTTCAGCTCCACCAAGAAATGAGACCTGGATCACTCAAAATTGATTGCTTGAAGATGTTCTTCCTCTCTTTTTTATATCCATGTTACTTGTAGCCCCTAAGCTTCGAGTTTATTAGTTTATGATGACTTGGTGCTTGGCATAGAACAATATCTTGACTGTGCAACCCCCAAGTGTTGGGTTGTCTTGCGTGTAGCTGTTGGGTAATATAGCAATAATTCAAAATTTTCCTACGCCATACATGGATCTTTCTATGGAGAAACCAGCAACGAGAGAGGGGTGAGAGCATCTTCGTACCTTTGAAGATCGCTAAGCGGAAGCGTTGCTAGAACGCGGTTGATGGAGTCGTACTCGTTGCAATTCAGATCGCGGTGTGATTCCGATCGAGTGTCGAACCACGGCACATCCGCGTTCAACACACGTGCAACCCGATGACGTCTCCCGCACCTTGAACCAGCAAGGAGGAGGAAGAGGTTGGGGGAAGAGCTCCGGTAGCACGATGGCGTGGTGGTGGTGGAGCTACGAGGAATCCCGGCAGGGCTTCGCCAAGCACCGTGGGAGAGGAGGGAGAGGAGAAGCAGGGCTGCGCCGAGAGAGAAATAATTGCGTGTCTCCAAAGGCCAGAACCTCCACTATATATAGGGAAAAGGGGAGGGAGGCACAGCCAATTAGGGTTCCCACCCCTAAGGGGTGCGTCAGCCCCCAGATGGGAGGCTAGGGCGGCGGCCAGGGCAAGGGACGGGGTGACGCACCCCTAGGTGGGCCTTAGGCCCACCAGCGCCTAGGGTTTCCCCTCCTTCCCCTCTTATGCGCCTTGGGTTGGGTGTGGGGGTCGCACCAGCCCGCCTAGGGGCTGGTTCCCTCTCACACTTGGCCCATGTAGCCTCCCGGGGATGATGGCCTCTCCCGGTAGGCCCCCGGAACCCTTCCGATGGTCCCGACACGTTGCCGGTGGTGCCCGAAACATTTCCGGCGTCCAAACCCATCCATCCTATATATCAATATTTACCTCCAAACTATTCTGGAGCTCCTCGTGATGTTAGGGATCTCATCCGGGACTCCGAACAACCTTCAATAACCTTGTACAACAATTCCCTATAACCCTAGCGTCATCGAACCTTAAGTGTGTAGACCCTATGGGTTCGGGAGGCATGCAGAGATGACCGAGACACCTCTCCGGTCAATAACCATCAGCAGGGTCTGGATACCCATGGTGGTTCCCACAAGTTCCACGATGATCTCATCGGATGAACCACGATGTCAAGGATTCAATCAATCCCGTATACAATTCCCTTTGTCTATCGGTATTGAACTTGCCCGAGATTCGATCGTCGGTATCCCTATACCTTGTTCAATCTCGTTACCGGCAAGTCTATTTACTCGTTACGTAGCACATCATCCCGTGACTAACTCCTTAGGCACACGGAGTGACAAATCCCGATCTCGATTCGTACCAACCCAACAGATACTTTCGGAGATACCCGTAGTGCACCTTTATAGTCACCCAGTTACATTGTGACGTTTGATACACCCAAAGCACTCCTACAGTATCCGGGAGTTGCACAATCTCACGGTCGAAGGAAAAGATACTTGACATTACAAAAGCTTTAGCATACGAACAACACGATCTAGTGCTATGCTTAGGATTGGGTCTTGTCCATCACATCATTCTCCCAATGATGTGATCCCTTTATCAATGACATCCAATGTCCATGATCAGGAAACCATGATCATCTATTGATCAACGAGCTAGTCAACTAGAGGCTTGCTAGGGACACATTGTGATCTATTTATTCACACATGTATTATTGTTTCCTGTTAATACAATTATAGCATGAACAATAGACGATTATCATGAACAAGGAAATATGATAATAACCATTTTATTATTGCCTCTAGGGCATATTTCCAATAGTAGCATCTCGGGACTTGTAATTGTATTATACTTAAAACTTCAACCAGTGTAGCCCCAAAGGGAAGGGTTGTTTTGCTTGCAATAACCTGTGACTTCAACTTAGTTTTGAATGTTGTAGATAGCTTTGGAGAAATCCAGGTTGTCCATCTGAATCGCCAGTTGTAAGCTGAATTTTTTGAATTTCACACGTGTAGCCCTCAAGGGCCGGCTCATCAGTATGTGATGGGACGGGTCTTCAATTTGGACCTCATAATCTGTTAAACAGCTGAATACTGTAGCCGCCAAGTTCCAGGTCGCTTGCCTGTAGCGACTTGGGACTTTATAAAATTTGATGTGAGTAGTGTAGCCCCCAAGTGCCGAGTCGTTTGCCTGCAGCGACTCGGGACTTATATGTGCTTCTCCTTTGAAAAGAAAATCATCATATGATGTAGCCCCCAAGTGTTGGTTCGTCTGCTTGCGGCGACTTGGGACTATGTGAGAATAATATAACTTATCATAATGTACTTCAAAAGTTCTCTTGATCTTGAGTGAATCATTGACCGTGGTTGTAATGCAACCCGATAATTTATTGTTTGTTTGAATATCCTAGAATAATACCTTTGTGATTGAAATGAAATCCGTGCTTGTGGTTGCGTTGCAACCCGGCAAATATATGTAAGAAATCCATAAGTGACGGGGTTATGGCCCCTGGGTATACCAAAGCGGAGGAAACCCCACTCCAAGACATTGGGGGCTGGCTAGCCCCCTAGGCCGGCAGGCGGCAGTCGGCTTGCCTGGCCGTCGCGTTGCTGGCCGGCTGGCGATGGCCAGCCCTTCCGGGTGGCCCCAACGGCAACTGGCGGGTCAGCATCCGTCCCATTCGCTCATACCGGCATACGACGACAATATAGGACCCTGACGAAGGGGCAATCATGGCTACAGTGCTCGTTGACAGGTCCCGTGAGGCCATATGACCTCATCATGCAAGCATGGCAAGGCTAGCGGACCCCGATCACTCCCGAGGCTGACTGGGCGAGCCGGCCATGTAGCAAAGCCCGTGCCTACCCACTCCCTGATGGTGGGCATGCTGACCACTGTGGTGCATGGATGGAGGGCCCTGCGTCGGATGAGGTTCGACAGCCGGTGGGCCATGCGACGAGCTAGAGAGGCTGGCGGCTGGGTCCCGCCCCTTCTTTCCCCACTATTGTAATTACCCGACTAGCTTACAAAACTGAACCCCAACCCCCACGGAGAGGGGATGACACACGAACACCTGAAACCCACCATATTCCACACCCCACCGAGGTAGCAAGACTGGTAGAGAATGCTCCATCTTCCTCCTCACGAACAACTCATGTAGGACGCTATATTGTGATCACATATAGTCACTCCGACAGGACTAGGGGTTTTACCTCATCGGAGGGCCCTGAACCTGGGTAGATTGGTGCCATGTGTCTCGCGCCTTCACCCGTTCCCATATGTCGCCGACGCCCGTTGGCCCCAAACCATAAACTAAGCCACCCCTGGCATGTGCCGCGGAAATACCACCACAATAAGTGTTGTATTTTACTACAAAGCACAAGTTGAAGAAATCCAAGAGCTGGTCAATCATATGACCCAACATTAATTATGTGTAATAGGATGGCTCAATAGTATGTAATATACCAGCTCACCAATATGTGATAGACTGGCTCTTCGAGAATATTTATTTCTCCTGAGCTGGCTTGAAAACCCCCAACCATTTAATGCCGGTTATGATAAACCATGATGAAGATCCGACCATTTTGGCTATCAAAGATTTATGTGTTCCTGCAGAAGTTGTGATGTAACCCAGTTTGAAGACTGCATGATATGTATGTATGACGCAAGATGCAATGATGCAATGATGCAATGCAGGATGATGCATGTATATGATAACAAAATAAAAAGTGCTAGGTTTTGAGGCTTGAATCTTACTTCAATGAAACTAGCATGATAGGCACTGGTTTATCCTTGCTCTCTGTAAGCCGGCCCTCACATGACCCAACCGATGTTTTAACTTGGATAAGTTCATATACGACTTATCTAGAGTACACGAGGTCGGAGTAGCATGATTCGAACAGGCAGGTTTAACCAAGTTTCAAAGAGACGGCTCATGAGGCCATGGAGTATCCTTGCTTTCTGATTTGCCGGCTCTCACGTGGCACAAGCGTGTTTTAACCTTGATAAGTTCAGGGTCCCTAAGGATTATCTTATCGAGAGTACACGGGGTCACCTTGTTCGGAGAAGTATCTTGCAAACATGCAGGTTTAACCATAATTTTTTGTTCTGTTTGGCATTTAGCCGGATCAAGAGGAAAATTATGACTGGCTAACTCATTGAGTCGAGAGCCCCCAAGTGACCAATGATCATGGAAAAGCTCGACGTATACATGAGACAATGCTACTACTGCAAAACATATGGGGTCCAGATAAGTCGACTTTATTCGAGTGATCATAATGTGATGAGCCAATAAGGTAGGATACCTATGTTTGAACAATGCATCATGGCAGCTAGTCCTCTTTGGCAACCTTTAATTTTTCACTGATAGGGCAGTGCACCCATGTTTGAACTATGCATCATGGCTGCTAGTCCTCTTGGGTGATCTTCAATTTTTTGCCGATAAGGCACGGCACCCATGCTTGAACTGTGCATCGTGGCAGCTAGTCCTCTTGGGTGATCTTTAATTTTTCCACAAATAAAGTAGCAGCTCCCAGACCAGGTTATCTTCCTTGCTATGACCCGGAGTTCTTGTATTTTTTGAAAATGGCAAAATCTGTTGAGCCATGTCTGTGTAGTCCCTGAGTATTAAGTTGACTCTAGGAGGCGGCTTGAGAGTCCTCATACTTTGCTTTTGCATAACTCGGTGTAAAGTTGATAGCTGAATGATGGTATTTATTGAAACTGGAGACAATATAGCGAGTTCATGATCTTCATGATGCTCATCATATATCTTTGGCAAATGTCGTGACCAGATTGGGTTCATATGCCTCTTGACTCATTCTTTGCTGCTGGCTTTTGAATTGTTGGCTCAATAATGGCCGACTCAAATTGAAGCTTCTCGAGGGATGTTTCCTTCATGGCAAGCTCTCCTATTTCTTTTTGACATGTTGAAGTAGACCGTATCGCTTGGATATCAAGCCAATGCATCTATCCTTTCAGAAACCTGGTGCGAGTGAAGGTTGGCGTGTGTTTTGGCGATGTTGCATAAGACATGATTCCAAACTTAACTTCTTCATTTGCTCCATGTTGTAGGAGGAGACGGGCTACGGTGGCGGCTTGCATGCGTCCATAGGACACCTCGAGCAAGCAGGTGAGGCACCAGCGTGTTAATGTAGACCGAACCGCACGGGCGGCGGCTTGAGCGCGTCCATTGGGCGACTCATACGGCTGTATGCGGCCTCGGTGTGTTTGATGTAGACAAGGGAGTCAGCCGCAACATTGGAAACCATGCACGGAAGGCGAGTTGTCTGTGGCATTGTTAGCCGGCATGAACGGCGAGTCGGTCGCGTCATTTGTAAGCCGGCACGGATGACGAGTCGGCAACATCATTTATAAGCTGGCGTGGACTGCGAGTTGGCCACATCATTTGTAAGCCGACGCAGATAGTGAATCGGCCGCATCATTTGTAAGCCGGTGCGTGAGTCTTTTGAGCAACACGACATGGACGAACACTAGTGCAGAGTGATGCGGCACGTGCTCCAGCTCCGAGATATAATGCCACTTTTGAAATGAAGAATTGTCTTGCGTAAAAATATTGCAGCCCAAGTGATTTTTCTCGAAGGAATTTAATATGTATTAATAGAACAAATCAGATAGATATCACCTGATTTATTTGAACGATAGATGATCTGTATGCAACATCCATCGAGATGTTCAATTGATGAGACTCGTGTTGGGGAATGTTGCATGGGAAACAAAAAAAATCCTACGCGCACCCAATATCTATCTATGGAGATCGACATCTACGAGAGGGGGAGTGCATCTGCATACCCTTGTAGATCGGTAAGCGGAAGTGTATATAATCCGGTTGATGTAGTCGTACACTATCAGTAATGCCTGAAACTTTTCTGGTAGGCAAAATAGGACTTACCATATATAAATCTTTACCCCAAGACCATTACGGAACTCCTCATGATGTCCGGGATCTCAGCCAGGACTTCAAACAACATTCGGTCACCAACATACACATCCCGATACTACTCTAGCATGAACCGAGCGTTAAGCATGCAAAACCTATGGGTTCGAAAATCATGTGGACATGACCGAGACACCTCTCCGGTCAATAACCAATAGCGGGACTTGGATGCCCATGTTGGTTCCACATATTCCACAAAAATCATTATCGGTCGAACCACCATGTCAAGGATTCAGTCAATCTCATATGCAGTTCCCTTTGTCCAGCGGTATGTTACTTGCCCGATACTCGATCGTTGGTATCTCCATACCTCGCTCAATCTCATTACTCGCAAGTTTCTTTACTCGTTTTGTAATACAAGATCCCATGACTAACTACTTAATCACATTGCTTGCAAGCTTATTTTGATGTTGTATTACCGAGTGGGCCCAGAGATACCTCTCCGTCATACGAAGTGACAAATCTCAGTCTCGATCCATGGCTACCCAACAGACACCCTCGGATATACCTGTAGAGCATCTTTATGATCACCCAGTTATGTTGTGATGTTTGATACCTACAAGGCATTCCTCCGGTGTTAGGGAGTTGCTTGGTCTCATGGTCATAGGAATAGATACATTGACATGCACAAAGCAATAGGAATAAACTTAGTCATACGATCAAATGCTATGCTTACGGTTTGGGTCTTGCCCATCACATCATTTTCCTAATGATGTGATCCCATTATAAAATTACAACTCATGCCTATGTATAGGAAACCAGTATAGTAGAGGCTTGCTAGGGACACTTTGTTGTCTATGTATACATACATGTATTTGAGTTTCCAATCAATACAATATAACACGGATAATAAACAATTATCATGAACAAGGAAATATGATAATAACCAATTTATTATTGCCTCTAGGGCATATTTCCAATAGTGTGCCACTTGCATTAGAGTCAATAATCTAGTTCACACCAACATGTGATTAACACCCAATGAGTTCTAGGGTTTGATCATGTTTTGCTTGTGTGAGAGATTTTAGTCAACGAATCTGCAACATTAAGATTCATGTGTAATTTGCAAATATCTATGTCATAATGTAGATGCTGCTACCAAGCTCCACTTGGAGCTATTCAAAATGACTGATTCACTATGCAAACCTGGTTTGCTACTCAGGGTCATCCGGATTGGTGTGAAAGCTTGCATCGACGTAACCCTTTACGATCAACTCTTTTATCACCTCCATAATCGAGAAAAATTTCCTTAGTCCTGTAGTTAATAAGGATAACTTTGACCATTGTCCAGTGATCCATTACTGGATCACTCTTGTTCCCCCTGACAGACTCATGGGAAGGCACACACCAGGTGCGCTACACAACATGACATTCTATAGAGCCTACGGCTAAGGGATAGGGGATGACCTTCGTCCTTCTCCTTTCTTCTTCCATGGTCATGCTTTGAGTCTTACTCAAACCCACACCTTACAATATAGTCAAGAACTCCTTCTTTGACTGATCCATTTTGTACTCCTTCAAAATCTTGTCAAGGTATGTCTTTATTGGAAGTTTTATCAAGCGTCATGATCTATCTCTATAGATCTTGATGCCTAATATTTAAAGCAGCTTTATCAGGGCTTTGCATTGAAAAACTCCTTTAAAACAACCCTTTATGCTTTCCAGGAATTCTACATCATTTTCGATCAACAATATGTCAACCACATATACTTATTAGAAATTCTATAGTGCTCCCACTCATTTTCTCGAAATACAAGTTTCTTCATAATCTCTGTATAAACCAAAGCTTTGATCACCCATCAAAGGGCATAGTCCAACTCCGAGATGCTGGCACCAGTCCATAAATGGATCGCTAGAGCTCGCATGCCTTTTAGCATCCTTAGGATCGATAAGACCTTCTAGTTGTATCACATGCAACCTTTCCTCAAGGAAACCGTTAAAGAAACAATGTTTTGACATCCATCTGCCAGATTTCATAATTAAAAAATGCAGAAACCACTAACATAATTCCAACATACTTTAGCATCGCTACGGGTGAGAAATTATCATCGCAGTCAACTCCTTTAACTTGTCGAAAACCTCTTTGCGGCAAGTCGAGCTTTCTAAATGGTGACATTTGATGGGGAACATTGCATGGGAAACAAAAAATTTCCTACGCACACGAAAGACCTATCCATGGTGATGACTATCTACGAGAGGGGAGATCAGATCTGCATACCCTTGTAGATAGCTAAGCGGGAAGCGTTAAGAAACGTGGTTGATGTAGTCGAACATCTTCGCGATCCAAATCGCAATCCATCCCACGAACTCCGTCCCGATCTAGCGCCGAAAGGATGGCACCTCCGCGTTCAGCACACGTACAGCTCGATGACGATCTCCGCCTTCTTGATCTAGCAAGAGGGGAGGGAGGTAGATGTGTTCTCTGGTAGCACGACGGCGTGGTGGTGGTGCTGGTGAATTAATTCAGCAGGGCTTCGCCGAGCTCTACTAAACTAATCTAGAGGAGAAAACAATCTAGAGAGAAAGAGGGCAACACGTCGCTTATCAGGGTTAGGGCTGATGGGTTACGTAGTAAATTCAAAATTTTCGTACGCCATACAAGGATCTATCTATGGAGAGACCAGCAACAAGCAAGAGGGAAGAGCATCTTCATACCTTTGAAGATCGCTAAGCGGAAGCGTTACTATGAACGCGGTTGATGGAGTCGTACTTGTAGCGATTCAGATCGCGGTGGATTCCGATCTATCTGCCGAACCACGACACCTCCGCGTTCAACACATGTGCAGCCCGGTGACGTCTCCAACACCTTGAACCAGCAAGGAGGAAGGAGAGGTTGAGGGAGAGATCTCCGGTAGCACGACGACGTGGTGGCGGTGGAGCTACGTGGAACTCCGACAAGGCTTCGCCAAGCATCGCGGAGGACGAGGAAGGAGAGAGGTAGGGCTGCGCCGAGAGAGAGAGAGAGAGTTAGTGTCTCAAATCAGCCCCAATACCCCGAGTATTTATAGGAGGGAGGGAGGAGGGTGCGCCACCTCTAGGGTTTCCACCCTAGGGGTGGCGGCAGCCCATCTGGGGCCAAGGGGGGCGGCGGCCAGGGTGGAGAGGGGAGGACGGTGCCCTAGGTGGGCCTTGGGCCCCCTCCCACGCCTAGGGTTTGCCCCCTTCACGTCCTTGCCGCGCCTTGGGCTGTGTGGGAGGCGCACCAGCCCACCAAGGGGCTGGTTCCCTCCCACACTTGGCCCATGTAGCCTCCCGGGGCCGGTGGCCCCTCCCGGTGGTCCCTGCTCATTGCCGGTGATGCCCGAAACGCTTTCGGTGTCCAAAACCCTTCATCCTTTATACCATTCTTTACCTATGGATCATTCCGGAGCTCCTCGTGATGCCCGGGATCTCATCCGGGACTCCGAACAACCTTCGGTAACCACGTAGACTAATTCCCTATAAACCTAGCATCATCGAACCTTAAGTGTGTAGACCCTACGAGTTCGGGAAGCATGCAGACATGACCGAGACACCTCTCCGGCCAATAACCAACAGCGGGGTATGGATATCCATGTTGGCTCCCACACGTTCCACGATGATTGTTGGAAATATGCCCTAGAGGCAATAATAAAATGGTTATTATCATATTTTCTTGGTCATGATAATCGTCTATTGTTCATGCTATAATTGTATTAACAGGAAACAGTAATACATGTGTGAATAAATAGATCACAATGTTGTTGGGGAACGTCGCATGGGAAACAAAGAATTTCCTACGCGCACGAAGACCTATCATGGTGATGTCCATCTACGAGAGGGGATGAGTGATCTACGTACCCTTGTAGATCGTACAGCAGAAGCGTTAGTGAACGCGGTTGATGTAGTGGAACGTCCTCACGTCCCTCGATCCGCCCCGCGAACAATCCCGCGATCAGTCCCACGATCTAGTACCGAACGGACGGCACCTCCGCGTTCAGCACACGTACAACTCGACGATGATCTCGGCCTTCTTGATCCAGCAAGAGAGACGGAGAGGTAGAAGAGTTCTCTGGCAGCGTGACGGCGCTCCGGAGGTTGGTGATGACCTTGTCTCAGCAGGGCTCCGCCCGAGCTCCGCAGAAACGCGATCTAGAGGAAAAACCGTGGAGGTATGTGGTCGGGTTGCCGTGGAAAAGTCGTCTCAAATCAGCCCCAATACCTCTGTATATATAGGTGGGAGGGAGGGTACCTTGCCTTGGGGCTCAAGGAGCCCCAAGGGGGTCGTCCGAGTCCAAGGGGGGAAGGCTGTCCCCCCCCCCAAACCGAGTTGGACTTGGTTTGGTGGGTGGGAGTCCTTCCCTTCCTTCCCACCTCCCTTTTTTTCTTTCTCTTTGATTTTCCTTTGTATGGCGCATAGGGCCCTTTTGGGCTGTCCCACCAGCCCACTAAGGGCTGGTGCGCCACCCCCATGGCCTATGGGCTTCCCCGGGGTGGGTTGCCCCCCCGGTGAACTCCCGGAACCCATTCGTCATTCCCGGTACATTCCCGGTAACTCCGAAAAACTTCCGGTAATCAAATGAGGTCATCCTATATATCAATCTTCGTTTCCAGACCATTCCGGAAACCCTCGTGACGTACATGATCTCATCCGGGACTCCGAACAACATTCGGTAACCAACCATATAACTCAAATACGCATAAAACAACGTCGAACCTTAAGTGTGCCGACCCTGCGGGTTCGAGAACTATACAGACATGACCCGAGAGACTCCTCGGTCAATATCCAATAGCGGGACCTGGATGCCCATATTGGATCCTACATATTCTACGAAGATCTTATCGTTTGAACCTCAGTGCCAAGGATTCATATAATCCCGTATGTCATTCCCTTTATCCTTCGGTATGTTACTTGCCCGAGATTCGATCGTTAGTATCCGCATACCTATTTCAATCTCGTTTACCGGCAAGTCTCTTTACTCGTTCCGTAATACAAGATGCCGCAACTTACACTAAGTTACATTGCTTGCAAGGCTTGTGTGTGATGTTGTATTACCGAGTGGGCCCCGAGATACCTCTCCGTCACACGGAGTGACAAATCCCAGTCTTGATCCATACTAACTCAACTAACACCTTCGGAGATACCTGTAGAGCATCTTTATAGTCACCCAGTTACGTTGCGACGTTTGATACACACAAAGCATTCCTCCGGTGTCAGTGAGTTATATGATCTCATGGTCATAGGAATAAATACTTGACACGCAGAAAACAGTAGCAACAAAATGACACGATCAACATGCTACGTCTATTAGTTTGGGTCTAGTCCATCACGTGATTCTCCTAATGATGTGATCCAGTTATCAAGCAACAACACTTTGTTCATAATCAGAAGACACTGACTATCTTTGATCAACTGGCTAGCCAACTAGAGGCTTGCTAGGGACGGTGTTTTGTCTATGTATCCACACATGTAAATGAGTCTTCATTCAATACAATTATAGCATGGATAATAAACGATTATCTTAATACAGGAATTATAATAATAACTATATTTATTATTGCCTCTAGGGCATAATTCCAACAGTTGTGTCTCTAGTAAGCCTCTAGTTGGATAGCTCGTTGATCAATAGATGATCATGGTTTCCTGATCATGGGCATTAGATGTCATTGATAACGGGATCACATCATTGGGAGAATGATGTGATGGACAAGACCCAATCCTAAGCATAGCACTAGATCGTGTTGTCCGTATGCTAAAGCTTTTCTAATGTCAAGTGTCATTTCCTTCGACCGTGAGATTGTGCAACTCCCGGATATCGTAGGAGTGCTTTGGGTGTATCAAACGTCACAACTTAACTGGGTGACTATAAAGGTGCACTACGGGTATCTCCGAAAGTGTCTATTGGGTTGGTACGAATCGAGATCGAGATTTGTCAGTCCGTGTGATGGAGAGGTATCTCTGGGCCCACTCGGTAGAACATCATCATGAGCTCAATGTGACTAAGGAGTTAGTCACAGGATGACATGCTACGGAACGAGTAAAGAGACTTACCAGTAACGAGATTGAACAAGGTATAGGTATACCGACGATCGAATCTCGGGCAAGTCCTATACCGACAGACAAAGGGAATTGTATACGGGATTGATTGAATCCTTGACATTGTGGTTCATCTGATGAGATCATTGTGGAACATGTGGGAGCCACCATGGGTATCCAGACCCCACTGATGGCTATTGGCCGGAGAGATGTCTCGGTCATGTCTGCATGCCTCCCGAACCCGTAGGGTCTACACACTTAAGGTTCGATGACGCTAGGGTTATAGGGAATTGTTATACGAGGTTAATGAAGGTTGTTCGGAGTCCCGGATGAGATCCCGGACATCATGAGGAGCTCTGGAATGGTCCGGAGGTAAATATTGATATATAGGATGAATGGGTTTGGACGCCGGAAATGTTTCGGGCACCACCGGCAAAGTGACGGGACCATCGGAAGGGTTCCAGAGGCCCAACGAGAGAGACCACTCGCCCGAGGAGGCTACATGGGCCAAGTGTGAGAGGGAACCAGCCCCTGGGTAGGCTGGTGCGCCCCCCACACCCAGCCCATGGCGCCTAAGAGGGGGAAGGTGCGGGGACCCTAGCGCGGGTGGGCCTAAGGCCCACCACGGTATGCACCACCCCCTCCTTCCCTCCTGGCCGCCGCCCCTCCCCCCATCTAGGGCTGCCGCCCCTTCCTACGGTGACAAAAATCCTTCTGTTGCCTCTTGAGCTTGCGTCAGTTTTTCCCTTGAAGAGGAAAGGGTGGTGCGGCACAGGAGTAGTAAGTATTTCTCTCAGTTGGAGAACCAAGGTATCAATCCAGTAGGAGAATCGCGCCAAGTCCAGAGTACTTGCGCAAACACAAAAGAGCTTGCACCCAACGCTATAAAGGGGTTGTCAATCCCTTCAAGATTGATTGCAAAGTGAGATCTGAAGGCGGAAAGTGCAACGAAGTAAAATTGTAAGGCAGAAAATATGGTGTGAAGTAGACCCGGGGCCATAGTGTTCACTAGAGGCTTCTCTCAAAATAGCAAATAATATGGTGGGTGAACAAATTGCTGTCGAGCAATTGATAGAACCGCGCAAAGTCACGACGATATCTAAGTCAATGATCATACATATAGGCATCACGTCCGAGACAAGTAGACCGATACTTTATGCATCTACTACTATTACTCCACACATCGACCGCTATCCAGCATGCATCTAGTGTATTGAGTTCATGACGAACAGAGTAATGCTTTAAGCAAGATGACATGAGGTAGAGGGATAAACTCAAACCAATGATGAAAACCCCATCTTTTTACCCTTGATGGCAACAACATGATGCATGCCTCGCTACCCCTTCTATCACTGGGTGAGGTCACCGCACGATATGAACCCAAAACCAAGCACTTCTCCCATTGCAAGAATCATAGATCAAGTTGGCCAAACAAAACCCACAACTCGAAGAGAATTACAAGGATATGAAATCATGCATAAGAGAGATCAGATGAAACTAAAATAAGATTCATAGATAATCTGATCATAAATCCACAATTCATCGGATCTCGACAAACACACCGCAAAGGAAGATTACATCGGATAGATCTCCATGAAGATCATGGAGAACTTTGTATTTAAGATCCAAGAGAGAGAAGAAGCCATCTAGCTACTAGCTATGGACCCGAAGGTCTATGGTGAACTACTCACGCATCATCGGAGAGGTCATGGTGTTGATGAAGAAGCCCTCCGTATTTGAATCCCCCTCCATCAGGGCACCAGAACATGCCCCAGATGGGATCTTGCGGAGACAGAAGCTTGCGGCGGCGGAAAAGTATTTTCGTGGATCTCCCCATCAGTTTTGGAATTTTTCTGAATTTATAGGCGAAAGAGGTAGGGCAGACGAGCCATAGGGGGCCCACAAGCCTGCTAGGCGCGACCCCCCTGGCCACGCCTAGGGGGATTGTGGGGTCCCCTGCTGGCCCCTGCCTTGGTTCTCAAGTGTGGTGTGTATCTTCTATTCCAGAAAAAAAATATTCGGAAGTTTTATTCCGTTTGGACACCGTTTCAAATCCTCCTCTGAAAAGGGTCAAAAACACGGAAAAAACAAGAACTGGCACTTGGCACTGAGTTAATAAGTTAGTCCCAAAAAAGATATAAAAGGCATACAAAACATCCAAAGTTTGACAAGATAATAGCATGGAACCATCAAAAATTATAGATACGTTGGAGACGTATCAAGTATCCTGATGACCCACAAGTATAGGGGATCAATCGTAGTCCTTTCGATAAGTAAGAGTGTCGAACCCAACGAGGAGCAGAAGGATCTGACAAGTGGTTTTCAGCAAGGAAATATCTGCAAGCACTGAAATTATCGGTAACAAGTGATTGTGTGGTGAGATGATTCGTAGCAAGCAACAAGTAACAAAAGTAGCAACGGTGCAGCAAAGTGGTCCAATCCCTTTTGTAGCAAGGGACAAGCCTGGACAAAGTCTTATAGGAGGAAAAATGCTCCCGAGGACACACGGGAATTTCTATCATGCTAGTTTTCATCATGTTCATATGATTCGCGTTCGTTGCTTTGATAGTTTGGTATGTGGGTGGACCGGCGCTTGGGTACTGACCTTACTTGGACAAGCATCCCACTTATGATTAACCCCTCTCGCAAGCATCGGGAACTACGAAAGAAGAATTAAGACAAAGTCTAACCATAGCATTAAACTAGTGGATCCAAATCATCCCCTTACGAAGCAACGCATAAACTAGGATTTAAGCTTCTGTCACTCTAGCAACCCATCATCTACTTACTACTTCCCAATGCCTTCCTCTAGGCCCAAATAAAGGTGAAGTGTTATGTAGCCAAATTCTCCTTTTTTTAGCGATTTTTATTAAAAAAATATATATTGTCAGAAATTCTGCGTATTTGGACCAATTTAAAGTGAAAAAGGGGGGGGGGCTCTTTTGTGTAGAAAAAGAAAAAGCAGCGCAATCTTTCAAACTTGCATCCGATTCCTGCTTCATGCAGGCGAGTTGCAGCCTGCAATCCAAACTGAGGACGGGTTTTTGGAGTTAGCTCACCCTCGCGAGATCGCGACCCTTTGTCCCGCCCGAGCAAATGCCTGAACCAAAATACGTCATTGCTATGGGAGCCTGTACTATTACAGGGGGAATGTTCAGTACGGAATCAGAATTTCGTAGGTAGAGGGGGCCAAGGTGCCAGAAACATGGATGTTTCGGGTACAGGTACCCTTTTGTTGAAGGTCGTTCGAGCTTTTCAGTGTTATGTAGTCAACGTTCACATAACACCAATAGAGGAAAAACAACATACAACACATCAAAATATCGAACGAATACCAAATTCACATGACTACTATTAGCATGACTTATCCCATGTCCTCAAGAATAAAAGTAACTACTCACAAAGCATAATCATATTCATGACCAGAGAGGTAATGAGTAGCATCAAGGATCTGAACATAAACTCTTCCACCAAATAATCCAACTAGCATCAACTACAAAGAGTAATTAACACTACTAGCAACCTTACAAGTACCAATCGGAGTCGTGAGATGGAGATTGGTTACAAGAGATGAACTAGGGTTTGGAGATGAGATGGTGTTGATGAAGATTTTGATGGTGATGAGTCCCCTCCGATGAGAGGAGTGCTGGTGATGACGATGGCGACGATTTCCCCCTCTGGGAGGGAAGTTTTCCCGGCAGGATCGTCCTGCCGGAGCTCTAGATTGGTTCTGCTCAAGTTCCGCCTCGTGGTGGCGACGAATCCTCGAAAAAGCCTCCTCTTGATTTTTTACTGGATGAAACCCTTCATATAGCAGAAGAAGGGGGCCAGAGGGCCAGATGGGTGCCCACAAGCCCCCTAGGCGTGGCCTGGGGGGGTGGCCGCGCCTAGCAGGTTTGTGGCCACCTGCTGGCGCCCCTCTCGCGCTTCTTCGGCACAGTATTTTCTATAAATCCGGAAAAAAATCCTCGTTGATTTTTACGGCGTTTGGAGTTGCGCATAATAGGTATCTCAACTTTGCTCCTTTTTTAGGCGAGAATTCTAGCTGCCGGCATTCTCCCTCTTCAAGTAAACCTTGCAAAATAAGAGAGAAAAGTCATAAGTATTGTACCGTGAAGTGAAATAACAGCCCAAAAAGCAATAAATATCAACATGAAAGCATGATGCAAAATGGACGTATCAACTCCCCCAAGCTTAGACCTCTCTTGGCCTCAAGCGAAAGCCTAGCTCAATAAATATGTCCACATGTTTAGGGAGAGAGGTGTCGACAAAACAAGATACGAACATGCATGCATCATGATCATGATCAGAACAACAATACCAACATATAATCTCTCATGCTAAAGTGACAATTCCTTCACAAAGTAAATTATGGATCAAGAACCTTACCGAGAAATAGCAACCGATAGCCTTTAGTCATTGAAGCAATTGTAATTTATCACAACATCAGAAAGAGTCAAATAAGAGCTTGTAAAGCAAATCCACATACTCAATCATCTTTTCATTCTCTACAATTGCTACAACTCACGTGGTACTCATGAGATCAAAGTTTCAGCTGAACACAGAGAAAGATAGGGGCTTATAGTTTTGCCTCCCAGCTGCTTACCTCAAGGGCAATGTCAACAATAATAATTCATGAATGCTTACCTCCAAGTTGACATATGAATATAGATCTTTCCCAAACATATGACGTTAGCCAAGATAAAGGTGAAACAAGCAATTGGTGAAGATCACCATGACTCTTTCAAGGGCAAAAGGTAAAGGTACAAGATAGGCCCTTCGCAGAGGGAAGCAGAGGTTGTCATACGCTTTTGAGGTTTGGATGCGTGTCCTCTTAGTGTGGAGGAACGTCACTTTATATTGCCTCCTGTGATAAAGAACTTTATTATGCAGTCTGTCGCTTTTATGTCTTCCTCATCACAAGTTCGTACAAAGCTTATTTTCCACACACTAATAGATCATACATATTAGGGAGCAATTTTTATTGCTTGCACCGATGACAACTTACTTGAAGGATCTTATTCAACCCATAGGTAGGTATGGTGGACTCTCATGGAAAACTGGGTTGAAGGTTTATGGATGCACAAGTAGTATCTCTACTTGGTGCGGGAGTTTTGGCTAATATGAGGTGGAAGCAATCGTTACCTGCTAAGGGATCTCGAATCATATAACATTGTTCGGAACCAAGCAAACACAATTCATTATGTTGTGTTCCATGTCCAACATCTGCTCCTAGGCATGCAATAGTTTAGTGAGTGTTCACAATCATAGATGGTGTCAAAGATGATGTATTTATATGTGAACCTCTCCTTCCTTATCACTTCCTATTAATTGCAACAATGACCAAGGTCTACGTTTGTCTACCCTCAACAAGTTTCAATCAACATTATTTCTACATGTGAAGCCATCACTTCCCATAAGAACATTAGATGATCTTTCATGGTTTTGTTCTTTTCTCACTCTTTGATCATGGCAAGAGGCAAAGCCCTTCAACTAAGACACTCTTTATTATATGGCTCACGAGCTCGAATACATCGGGGGTGACACAAAGCAAAACTCAAGACCAAAACACTAAGACTTTTAATCTACTAGAGAAAAAGAAAACTGAAAAGGGACAAACTAAAACAAAGGTAAAGGCAAAAGATGTGATGGTGATACGATACCGGGGCAACTCCCCCAAGCTTGGCACAAGCCAAGGGGATTGCCCATACCCATGCTCAGTTTTCTTCCTTTGGTGGTGATGGTGGTGGACTTGTTGCAACATGAGTTTGATCCTCTGTCTTCCAAGGCATAGGTGCTCCATCATGGAAAGATGAACGAGTCTCCGGAATCCTCAAATCTGCAGCCAACCGTATTGATTTTAAATCTATACTCATACTCACAGTTTTGGTTTTGCAGGTCATAGATCTGGGCCTGGAGTTGATCAATCCTGTCATAGAACCTGGAGAGGTGCTTCCCAATGTTATTGGCATCGATCCTGTGCTTACTGGTGAACTCCGTGATCATCATGTGGTTGGCGTTGAGTCCACGCTCCACCATCCCTTGGCACTTGAAGATTTGTTGCTCCATTGCTTCGAGCCTCGTCTCCACGCTTCCGGTCTTCTTGGGCCACTCAACATCACGGATGTGCAACATCCCCTGACGCATCTCGATAGATTGAGGGTGTTGCAGCACTCCTGTGAGGTAGGGATTGATGACCTTCTCGAAGATCTTGTCCTTCGAAGCTTTTGGGGACGTCATAGCGATCTAGATCTGCAACAGAAACAGGCTCGAAACGAAAACAGAGGAAATCTGCGTGATACGTGGGTCAGACCTTACGGGAGAATATATAAAGATTTTTTTCAGACCAGAAGGAGTACTCCGCACGAAAACGGAGTCTGGGAGGCACACGAGGTGGCCACAAGCCCCCCACGCGCGGCCAGGGGGTGGGCCCGCGCCTAGCAGGCTTGTCGCCTCCTCGCGCGCTTTCCGGACTACTTCCAATTTTTCTATTTTTTCAAATATTCCAAAACGGAGAAAAATTCCTACTGGAAAAGTTTTGGAGTCTGTTTTCTTACCGAATCACATACCTCTTCGTTTTCGGTGTGTGAAATAGGCTGATAAATATCCCTTAGGTATTCTTACGGAGTTATGGTGTTGATGATATTGCTTTCAACATTTATGGGAGTACCTGAGATATAATGCTTGATTCTCTGCCCATTTACAACTCTCGGACAATTACCTTCCGTGTTGTTGATCTTGATATCACCGGAATGATATACTTCCTCAACAATATAGGGACCTTCCCATTTAGAGAGAAGCTTGCCTGCAAAAAATCTTAAACGAGAATTATATAGCAAGACATAATCACCTACATTGAACTCATGCTTTTGTATCCTCTTATCATGCCACCTCTTAACCTTCTCTTTGAACAACTTGGCATTTTCATATGCCTGAGTTCTCCTCATCAAGCGAGCTAATGTCAAATAACCTCTTCTCACCAGTAAGTTTGAAATCAAAGTTGAGCTCTTTGATTGCCCAATAAGATTTATGCTCTAGCTCAAGAGGTAAATGACATGCTTTACCGTACACCATTTTGTACGGAGACATGCCCATGGTATTCTTATAGGCAGTTCTATAAGCCCATAGTGCATCATCGAGCTTCTTAGACCAATTCTTTCTAGACCAGTTGACAATCTTATGAAGAATTAGTTTAATCTCTCTATTGCTTAGCTCTACTTGACCACTGGACTGAGGGTGATAGGGAGACGCAATTTTATGGTTGACATCATACTTAGCAAGCGTTTTACGGAAAGCACCATGAATGAAATGCGAACCACCGCCGGTCATTAGATATCAAGGGACTCCAAATATAGGGAAGATAACTTCTTTAAGCATCCTGATAGAGGTGTTGTGATCAACACTACTAGTGGGGATAGCTTCTACCCACTTAGTGACGTAATCAACATCAACTAGGATATGAGTATACCCGTTGGATTTTGGAAAAGGTCCCATATAATCAAAGCCCCAAACATCAAATGGTTCAATGACAAGTGAATAGTTCATAGGCATTTCCTGACGTTTACCGATATTACCTACTCTTTGACATTCGTCACAAGACAAGACAAACTTACGGGCACCCTTGAAGAGAGTGGGCCAATAGAAACCTGATTGCCATACCTTGTGTGCAGTTCTATCTCCCGCATGGTGTCCTTCATAGGCCTCAGAGTGACACTTCTGTAGGATCTGTCCCTGTTCATGTTCAGGTACACAACGTCTAATAACACCATCTACTCCTTCCTTATAAAGGTGAGGATCATCCCAGAAGTAATGTCTCAAGTCAAAGAAGAATTTCTTCTTTTCCTGGTATGTGAAACTAGGTGGTATATATTTGGCAACGATATAGTTTGCATAATCAGCGTACCATGGTGCACTATGCGAAGCATTGATGACATTCAATTGCTCATCGGGAAAGCAATCATCAATAGGTTGTGGGTCATCAAGAACGTTCTCCAACCTAGACAAGTTATCTACTACTGGGTTATCAGCACCCTTCATGTCGACAACGTGCAAATCAATTTCTTGTAGCAAGAGAACCCATCTGATAAGTCTAGGTTTAGCATCCTTCTTCTCCATGAGGTACTTAATAACAGCGTCATCAGTGTGAATAGTGACTTTGGAATCAACTATGTAAGACCTGAACTTTTCACATGCAAGCACGACTCCTAAAAACTCCTTTTCCGTAGTAGCATAGTTTCTTTGGGCAGTGTCTAGAGTTTTACTAGCATAGTGAATAACATTCAACTTCTTATCAACTCTTTGCCCTAGGACAGCACCAACAACATAATCACTAGCATCACACATGATTTCAAAAGGTAAGTTCCAATCAGGTGGTTTAACAATAGGTGCAGTTAGCAAAGCCTTCTTAAGTATTTCGAAGGCTTCCTCACAACCATCGTCAAAAACAAAAGGAATATCCTTTTGCAAGAGATTAGTAAGAGTCCTAGAAATCTTGGAGAAGTCTTTAATGAACCTTCTATAGAAACGAGCATGACCAAGTAAACTTCTTATACCTTTGATATCTGTGGGGTATGGCATCTTCCCGATTGCATCAACCTTAGCCTTATCGACTTCAATACCTCTTTCAAAAAATTTATGTCCTAAGACGATGCCTTCATTAACCAAAAAGTGGCACTTCTCCCAATTCAAGACAAGATTGGTGTCTTTACATCTCTGCAAGACTCGATCAAGGTTGCTGAGGCAATCATCAAAGGAAGACCCGTAAACGGAGAAGTCATCCATGAAAACCTGAACAATCTTTTCACAAAAGTCAGGGAATATAGCCATCATACATCTTTGAAAGGTGGCAGGTGCATTACACAAGCCAAAAGGCATACGTCTATAAGCAAAGGTACCGAAAGGGCACGTGAAGGTGGTTTTCTCCTGATTAGATTGTGCAATAGGTATTTGGGAGAAACCAGAATAACCGTCTAGAAAGCATAAGTGTGTGTGTTTAGACAGTCTTTCTAGCATTTGGTCGATAAAAGGCAAAGGGTAATGATCTTTCTTAGTGGCTTTATTCAATTTCCTAAAATCGATCACCATCCTATAGACAGTAATAATCCTTTGTGGGATCAATTCATCCTTATCATTAGGGACAACGGTAATGCCTCCCTTCTTAGGGACGCAATGCAACGGACTCACCCAATCACTATGAGCAACAGGATAGATAATACCCACTTCTAGTAGCTTTAGTATTTCTTTTCTTACTACTTCTTTCATCTTAGGATTTAATCTCCTTTGATGATCAGCAACTGGTTTGAAATCAGGATCGGTTTTAATCTTGTGCTGGCATAGAGTGGGGCTAATGCCCTTAAGATCATCAAGAGCATATCCAATAGCAGCACGGTGCTTTCTCAGAGTTTTTGGTAACTTCTTTTCTTCATGCTCTGAGAGGCTAGCATTAATAATAACAGGATATATCTCTTTTTCATCAAGATAAGCATACTTAAGAGTATCAGGCAACTGTTTAAGCTCGAACACAGGATCACCCTTTGGTGGGGGTGGATCCCCAAGCAGTTCAACAGGCAAGTTATTCTTAAGGATAGGATATTGCTCTAAGACAACTCTATCTATCTCATCCCTTTCATCCATATGCATATCATTTTCATGCTTAAGCAAGTATTGCTCTAAGGGATCAGTAGGAGGCACGACAATAGAAGCTAAGGCAATAGTTTCATCCTTACTAGGCAACTCCTTTTCATGAGGTTGTCTTCCAAACTTGGAGAAATTGAACTCATGTGACACACCTTCAAAGACAACAGTGACAGTTTGCTTCTCACAGTCAATATGAGCATTGACGGTATTGAGAAAAGGTCTGCCAAATACGATGGGACAAAAGCTATCTTGTGCTGTAGCAAGAACGAGGAAATCAGCAGGATACTTCGTTTTACCACACAAGACTTCAGCATACCTAACAATTCCCACAGGGCAGATAGTATCTCTATTGGCAAGCTGAATAGTGACATCAATAGGTTCTATCTCAACAGGTGCAATCTCGTCTTTGATTTCATTATATAAGGATTGAGGTATTGCACTAACGCTAGCACCCACGTCACATAAACCATGGTAGCAATGATCTCCTATCTTAACAGAAACAACAGGCGTGCCAAAAACATGCCTATGTTTGTCTCTAGCGTGAGGTTTAGCAATTCTAGCAGCATCTTCACAGAAGTGAATATTATGTCCCTCAACATCGTTAGACAGAAGATCTTTGATAATAGCAATGCTAGGATCAACTCTAATTTTCTCAGGGGGTGTAGGTGTTCTAATGTAGCCTCTATGTATCACAGTTGAAGCTTTAGAATCATCCTTTATCCTAACAGGGAAAGGTGGTTTCTTAATGTAAGCACTGGGAACAATAGGATCATTATAGGCAATGAATTTCTCTTCAACTGGATTGGGTTTAACTACATTGACTTCTAAAGGAGGATGATATTTAAACCACTTCTCTTTGGAGAGATCAATATGAGCAGCAAATGATTCACACAATGAAGCTACTATCTCAGAGTCAAGTCCATACTTAGCGCTAAAGTCACAAAAAGTATTTGTTTCAACAAAGGATTTAACGCAATCAAACTTGAAATTCATACCTGACTCCTTACCTTCTTCAAGCTCCCAATCTTCAGAGTTGCGTTTAATTCTCTCCAATAAATTCCATCCGAAGTCAATATCTCTCTTCATAAAAGAACCGGCACAAGAAGTGTCAAGCATGGTGCGATCATCATGAGAAAGCCGAGCATAGAAGTTCTGAATGATAATTTCACTCGAGCGCTCATGGTTGGGGCATGAATATAACATTGATTTAAGCCTCCCCCAAGCTTGAGCGATGCTTTCTCTATCACGAGGCCAAAAATTATAAATATAATTCCGATCACGATATACTAAATGCATAGGATAAACTTTTGATGAAATTCCAATTTCAACCGATTGTAGTTCCATGATCCAGTATCATCACATAGCATATACCATGTGAACGCCTTATCCTTCAAAGATGAAGGAAAGAGCTTCTTCTTGACCTCATCCTCGGGCAAACCTGCAAGCTTAAATAAACCACAAACTTCATCTACATAGATTAGATGCAAGTCTGGATGTGATGTTCCATCTCCTGTAAAAGGATTAGCCAACAGTTTCTCAAGCATACCCAAAGGAAATTCAAAGAGAATATTTTCAGTAGGTGCAGCAGGTTGAGGAGCAACTATTTGTGCTTCCGTTCGAGGTGAAGATACCCCGAACAAGCCCCTCATAGGATTAGTATCCATAGTGACAAGTGACAATAAATTTCAGCACACTATATGAATGTTTCCTTACCAAGTTCCACTTACCAAAGGTGCTTCACTCCCTGGCAACGGCGCCAGAAAAGAGTCTTGATGACCCACAAGTATAGGGGATCAATCATAGTCCTTTCGATAAGTAAGAGTGTCGAACCCAACGAGGAGCAGAAGGATCTGACAAGTGGTTTTCAGCAAGGAAATATCTGCAAGCACTGAAATTATCGGTAACAAGTGATTGTGTGGTGAGATGATTCGTAGCAAGCAACAAGTAACAAAAGTAGCAACGATGCAGCAAAGTGGCCCAATCCCTTTTGTAGCAAGGGACAAGCATGGACAAAGTCTTATAGGAGGAAAAACACTCCCGAGGACACACGGGAATTTCTATCATGCTAGTTTTCATCATGTTCATATGATTCGCGTTCGTTACTTTGATAGTTTGATATGTGGGTGGACTGGTGCTTGGGTACTTCCCTTACTTGGACAAGAATCCCACTTATGATTAACCCATCACGCAAGCATCCGCAACTACGAAAGAAGAATTAAGACAAAGTCTAACCATAGCATTAAACTAGTGGATCCAAATCAGCCCCTTACGAAGCAACGCATAAACTAGGGTTTAAGCTTCTGTCACTCTAGCAACCCATCATCTACTTACTACTTCCCAATGCCTTCCTCTAGGCCCAAATAAAGGTGAAGTGTTATGTACTCAATGTTCACATAACACCACTAGAGGAAAAACAACATACAACACATCAAAATATCAAACGAATACCAAATTCACATGACTACTATTAGCATGACTTATCCCATGTCCTCAGGAACAAAAGTAACTACTCACAAAGCATAATCATATTCATGACGAGAGAGGTAATGAGTAGCATCAAGGATCTGAACATAAACTCTTCCACCAAATAATCCAACTAGCATCAACTACAAAGAGTAATTAACACTACTAGCAACCTTACAAGTACCAATCGGAATCGCGAGACGGATATTGGTTACAAGAGATGAACTAGGGTTTGTAGATGAGATGGTGCTGATGAAGATTTTGATGGTGATGAGTCCCCTCCGATGAGAGGAGTGGTGGTGATGACGATGGCGACGATTTCCCCCTCCGGGAGGGAAGTTTCCCCGGCAGGATCGTCCTGCCGGAGCTCTAGATTGGTTCTGCTCAAGTTCCGCCTCGTGGCGGCGGCGAATCCTCGAAAAAGCCTCCTCTTGATTTTTCCCGGATGAAACAATTCATATAGCAGAAGAGGGGGGCAGTGGGCCAGCTGGGTGCCCACAAGCCCCCTAGGCGCGACCAGGGGGTGGCCGCGCCTAGCAAGCTTGTGGCCACCTGCTGGTGCCCCTGTGGCGCTTCTTCGGCCGAGTATTTTTTATAAATCCGGAAAAAAATCCTCGTTGATTTTTACGGCGTCTGGAGTTGCGCAGAATAGGTATCTCAACTTTGCTCCCTTTTCAGGCAAGAATTCCAACTGTCGGCATTCTCCCTCTTCAAGTAAACCTCAAAATAAGAGAGAAAAGTCATAAGTATTGTACCGTGAAGTGAAATAACATCCCAAAAAGCGATAAATATCAACATGAAAGCATGATGCAAAATTGATGTATCACATCCCCAAGCTTAACTCCTCCTCGTCCTCGAGTAGGGAAGTGATAAAGACTGAATTTTTGATGTGGAATGCTACCTAGCATAGTTCTCCTTTGTAAATTCTTTCATGTGACATGAATGTTCAGATCCATAAGATTCAAAACAATAGTTTGCTATTGACATGAAAACAATAATACTTCAAGCAAACTAGCAAGGTAATCATGAACTTTCGAAATAACAAGGCCAAAGAAAGTTATCCCTACAAAATCATATAGTCTAGCTATGCTCCATCATCCTCAGACAACTAATTTAAATCATGCACAACCCCGATATGTGCCAAGTAATTGTTTTCGCACTCTTACTTTCTCAAACCTTTTTCAACTATCACGCAATACATGAGTGTGAGCCATGGATATAGCACTATAGGTGGAATAGAGTGTGGTGGTGGTTGTGAGACAAAAAGGAGGAGATGGTCACATTGACTCGTCGTATTAAAGGGCTATGGAGATGCCCATTAATAGATATCAATGTGAATGAGTAGATATTGCCATACAAAGGATGCACTAGAGCTATAAGTATGTGAAAGCTCAAAAGGAGAACTAGTGGGTGTGCATCCAACTTGCTTGCTCACGAAGACCTAGGGAAATTTGAGGAAGCCCATCCTTGGAATATACAAGCCAAGTTATATAATGAAAATTCCCACTAGCATATGGTGGTGACAAAACAAGAGGCTCTCAATCATGAAGAATATGGTGCTATTATGAAGCACAAGTGTGGAAAAAGATAGTAGCATTGTCCCTTCTCTCTTTTTCTCTTTTTTTATTTGGGCTCTTTGGCCTCTTTTTTTCTCTCTTCTCTTTTTTTTTGGGCTCTTTGGCCTCTTTTTTTTATTTCCTCACATGGGACAATGCTCTAATAATGACAATCATCACACTTTTATTTACTCACATCTCAAAGCTTAGAACGATGATGACTCTATAAGGAATGCCTCCGGCAGTGTACCGGGATATGATCATGCAATGGCAATATGAGAGTGATGGCACAAGTCATGAGACGGAACAGTGGGAGTTGCATGGCAATATATCTCAGAATGGCTATGAAAATGCCATAGTAGGTAGGTATGGTGGCTGTTTTGAGGAAGGCATATGGTGGGTTTGTGCACCAGCGAAAATTGCGCGGTACTAGAGAGACTAGCAATGGCGGAAGGTGAAAGTGCATCTATACCATGGACTCACTTTAGTCATGAAGAACTCACATACTTGTTGCGAAAGTTTTTATTAGTAATCGAAACAGAGTGCTAAACGCATACACCTAGGGGAAGGGTTGGTAGGTGTTAACCATTGCGCGATCCCGTCCGCAACACAAAGGATGACAATCAATAGATCAATTATGCTCCGACTTCCTAACATAGCGGTTCACCATACGTGCATGTTACGGGAATCACTAACTTCAACACAAGTATTTTTAGATTCACAACACCCTACTAACATAACTCTTAATATTAACAAATCCACGTCTCAAAAATAATTGAGAGGAATTAGACTTCTCTTTCTACTCAATGCACATGAAGATGGAAGTTTTTTGTATCCTATTTGGGTACCTATCACCTTTGGGACTACTTTCATAGTACAAACCAACTACCAAGTCACGCACCGCCGTTGTGACAGCTCGATGCCGACGCCCCAGAAGATTCCCCTTTTATTCCCTTGTCACCATGTGTTTTATTTTGTTTGTTGCATTCATCATGTCATCATGCCATCACATCGTTTTTTAACTCAAATGCATAAATCGTACGGATCCTTGGTCCATTTAAATCAAGGGAATTCACAAGGTGATTTCTCTATATAACATATCCTCCCAATATCATTAGGGGGCTATAATGAAATATTATAATCATAACACACTTGCAATTTAACTCCATTCTTTTCTATCTTAATTCTAGCCTTCAACTTTGCCCATAATTCTTTTGCTTAAGGTCCAGCCACCCTCTTAAATTCCCCATCCATAGTTCATTTAAAAGGGAGTTTGAACTCAAGCATAACGAATTTAATTCATTATGTTTGGTATTTTTACTTCCTTCAGAAATGTTCATCTTGTTCCCATAAATCATATTTATTACGTAGGGTGACCCTCCTAAATTTCAACCCTTTTGACATTGGTTTGGTCAAGTTTTAAATTCAGGCAAGCATGAGTTTAAATCAAACTTGTTTAAATTTGTTTCCTGTAAAAATCTCCAAACCGATTTTATAAAATAGAGTATATTTTTATGGGTCCTCAAAAATATTTCTCCAACTCTATTTCTCTCTCTACCTCTCGTTTTCTTTTTCTCCAAATCTGTTCATTGAATTAATGGCTAGGGATATATAACAGAGCAGGCCCACTCTTACCTGGTTGATCTCAGCCCATTAAGCCCACCACCCCTTCTTCTTACTACGTCACCTCCTGTACGAACCAGGGGTTCACCATAGATCTCCTGGAGCTCGATCAGACGGCCATCCCTTCTTCCTCTAGTCACATAAGAGCACCCGATGGGCCTAGGGTTCCCTCCTCCTTCCATTTTCCCCCTCTCTTCCTCCTGCCGCCGCCAAGAGAGGCCTCCTCCACGCCTCGCCATGGGTTTTGATTCTAGTTGGAGCACGCGCTCGGTTTGAACCAAGCAACTGTCTCCTTCCTCGGGGGCGACAAGATCGTCGCCATCGTCTTCCTTACCCCCGCATTGGACCACAAGGACCCTGAAGGTTTCTCCCTCGACGTCCACTACTCTGCGACCCCTGCTTCGTCTACGTCAAGCCCTCGTCTCCGCCCACGCCGGCAGCCGCTCCCTTGTGACTCGAGCTCGCGTAGATCGGCCTCCTCGCCCGATCTCCTCTCCGTTCCCTTCGGTGAGCCCTCCCCTTCCCCGTGCGTGCCTATCTTCATGTAGCCTCGTTGCAGCCGTCCGCGTCCCCGGCCAGGAGCGGGCCCTGCTCGAGCTCGACGCCTCCGTTGTGCCCAGCTCCTTAGAGCCTCGTAGCCCCGGGAATGGAACCCCCTAGGGTTCCCGCACCCCCGTCGGTAGTTCCTCGCCGCCGTTGTTGCCTCACCGCTCGCCGGCGTCGATCTCTTCTCCTCTGTACTTCCAGTTTGGAGGTAGAAGAAGGGCGCTCGTGTTCTTAGTTTATTCCGAGCCGATCATGTTTCAGTTCAGAATCCCCCACCTAGTCCGACTGGTTTGAGCGCCGCGCAGAGAGTGCGAGGTCTCGGGTTCGATCCCCAGCGTGCCCCTTTTTCTTTTCTCAGGTTTTTCCCATCGGCGCTCTTCGAGTAATTAACTTAGGGAAGTTTCCTCCCGTAGTAGAGCAGTGTTCCGATCCCTAGCAAGCTGGTTCGACCGAGCGAGTGCGACCGTGAGTTCCTGGGTTCGAGTCCCCATGTCGCCCCTTTTTTACTGTTTTATATTTCCTGTTGTGAATAGAGAGTTAGGCATTGTATGTCTGCATATCTTCCCATACTAGTTCAGCTGCATGTGGCTAGCCCACTGGTGGTGGCCGTGCACTCCACCAGGGAGATAGATGGTGGGTTCGACTCCCACCTCTCTCATATTTTCCTTTTATGTGTTGTGACTTGTGTGTGCCACTGACAGGTGGTCCCAGGGCCCTGGTGACTATGACCAGTAGGCCCCCTGTCAGTTTACATTTTAGTGGTGATATATTTGTGACTTGTGTGAAATCTCCTTGTTTGGAATAATTCCAGAAATGGAATGGCCTGATATGGTATATCCCAAATTGGGTAGGCTCAGGAACAGTTCATGTTCCTGACTATGCTGTAGTTTGATCCTGTGTTATTTTTCTTTTGCTGTTTGTGGTGTTTTTCTGCATGTAACATGGGCAGTATGATATATGGATTTGGGGTAGCTGAACCCAAGGAATCCAATGGTTGCACTGGATTCCAGTTTTGAACAGTTCTGTAGAAGTGTCACTTTGTGATGAGGTGTCACTTGTTTGCCTTTGTAGGTTGGTGCAAGTGCATACTGGGATTGAGCCTCCATGCATCATTTTAGTTAGTGCTTCCTGTAGTGCATGTCGTGTGGTGAATCCGTGTGTTGATTTGTTTTTCCGGTTTGCTTCGTCTCGTTAGAGTTCCGCAAGCGTGTCGGAATGTGAGGACCCGTTCGACTACGTTGGTTCGTCTGCTTCACGGAGTCATTCTTCTTCCAAGCGGGATCTGAGGCAAGATGACCATTTCCCCAGATACCATTACTATCATTGCCATGCTAGTTTACCGCTTCTACCGTTTATGTCTTGTTGCCTACCACATGTTAAATATCAGCCTCTCAACAATGCCATGATAACCTTCAACCTGTTCGACCTAGCAAACCACTGATTGGCTATGTTACCGCTTGCTTAACCATGTTGTTAGCGTTGCTAGTTGTAGGTGCAGTTGCTTCCATGTGATAACATGGGTCCCTTGTCATATCACCATATTAAATGCTATTTAATTTAATGCATCTATATACTTGGTAAAAGGTGGAAGGCTCGGCCTTTCTCGCCTGGTGTTTTGTTCCACCTTTGCCCCCTTAGTTTCGGCTACCGGTGTTATGTTCCATAAATGAGCGCTCCTAACACGATCGGGGTTGTTATGGGGACCCCCTTGATAACTCGTTTAGATTAAAGCTGGTCTCGCAAGGCCCAACATTGGTTCTACATTTGCCCAACATAATATTTTCGTTAAAATTGAGATGCATAGGGCGTCATGAACCCGAGGAGTAATTTTACATAAACAGGGGGGGGCCAGTGCTGATGGTGTTGGTCCCAAACGGTCTGCCTGCCGGGCCACCAGGGGGAAACTCGAGGTTTGGCACCCGTAGCTAGTTCCATCCATCGTGTCCTGAGAACGAGATAGAAGGCTCCTATCGGGATCGTCGACACGCCGGGCGGCCTTGCTGGATTAGTTTTACCTTTGACGAGATATCTTGTGCATCGGGATTCCGGTGATGCTTTGGGTAATCTCAGAGTTGAGGTCTTCCACTAAGGAATCCGACGAGATCGCGAGTGTCGTGATTGAGGATTTCTATGCGGCTTGTGGTAATTTGTGATGGACTAGTTGGAGCACCCCTGCAGGGTTAAATCTTTTCGAAAAGTCGTGCCCGATGTTATGTGGCAACGTGGAAACTTTGTTTAACACTGGTTCTAGATAACTTGAAGATAACTTAATTCAAACTTGCCAACTGTGTGCGTAACCGTGACTGTCTCTTTCGTGAGCCCCTGCTCCGATCGAGGACACGGTGGGGTTATGTCGGACGTAGGTAGGTGTTCAGGATCATTCATTTGATCATCCGTAGTTCACGTCCGCTATGCGTAGATCTTCCCCCCTCTTATTTCTTGTACTCGTAAGTTAGCCACCAAATAATGCTTAGCCGCTGCTGCAACCTCACCACTTAACCATGTCTCACCCATTAAGCTTTGCTAGTCTTGATACCTTTGGAAATGAGATTGCTGAGTCCCCTGTGGCTCACACATTACTACAACACCAGTTGCAGGTATAGGTAAAGGTTACTTGACGCGAGCGCGTTGATCGTTCATTTGGAGTTGCTTCTTCTGCTTCTTCTTCATCGATCTAGGATGGGTTCCAGGCCGGCAGCCTGGGATAGCAAGGATGGACGTCGTTCTTCTTTTGTCGTTTGTTTTCGTCCGTAGTCGGACCATGCTCTTACTCTTGATGATTATGTAATGTACTGATGTGACTCTGATGTAGCTTGTGGCGAGTGTAAGCCAATTCTATATATATATATATCTCTTCTTTTCAGTACATGTACTTGTAACGATATCCATTCTTGCGACACGAAGAGATGCGCTTCTATCCCTGACGAGGCCTTCGTGCCAAATTGAGGATAGGGCATCTTGGGCGTGATAGCCGTGCTCTAAAAGATCTAAGTGAAGCACATAGAGCAAAATTATCTAGCTCAAAAGATATAAGTGAAGCACGATGAGCATTCTGTTGGGGAAAGTCGCATGGGAAACAAAAAAAATTCCTACGCGCACGAAGACCTATCATGGTGATGTCCATCTACGAGAGGGGATTTCCAATCTACGTACCCTTGTAGAGCGCACAGCAGAAGCGTTAAGAAACGCGGTTGATGTAGTGGAACGTCCTCACGTCCCTCGATCCGCCCCGCGAATCGTCCCACGAACCGTCTCGCGATCCGTCCCACGATTCGCTCCGATCTAGTGCCGAACGGACGGCACCTCCGCGTTCAGCACACGTACAGCTCGACGATGATCTCGGCCTTCTTGATCCAGCAAGAGAGACGGAGAGGTAGATGAGTTCTCCGGCAGCGTGACGGCGCTCCGGAGGTTGGTGGTGATCTAATCTCAGCAGGGTTCCGCCCGAGCTCCGCAGAAACGCGATCTAGAGGAAAAAACCGTGGAGGTATGTGGTCGGGCTGCCGTGGCAAAGGTTGTCTCAAATCAGCCCTAATAGCTCCATATATATAGGAGGAGGGGAGGGGAGGCTTGCCTTGAGGCTCAAGGAGCCCCAAGGGCTGCGCCACCAAGGGAGGAGGAGTCCTCCTCCAATCCTAGTCCAACTAGGATTGGAAGGTGGAGTCCTTCTCTTCTTTCCCACCTCCTTTTTTTTCTTTTCTCTTTGATTTTCTATCTATGGCACATAGGGCCTTCTTGGGCTGTCCCACCAGCCCACCAAGGGCTGGTGCGCCACCCCCAAGGCCTATGGGCTTCCCCGGGGTGGGCTGCCCCCCCCCCCCGGTGAACACCCGGAACCCATTCGTCATTCCCGGTACATTCCCGGTAACTCCGAAAACCTTTCGGTAATCAAATCAGGTCATCCTATATATTAATCTTCGTTTCCGGACCATTCCGGAAACCCTCGTGACGTTCGTGATCTCATCCGGGACTCCAAACAAAATTCAGTAACCAACCATATAACTCAAATACGCATAAAACAACGTCGAACCTTAAGTGTGCAGACCCTGCGGGTTCGAGAACTATGTAGACATGACCCGAGTGACCCCTCGGTCAATATCCAATAGCGGGACCTGGATGCCCATATTGGATCCTACATATTCTACGAAGATCTTCATGCAATTTATACCAACATGACTCAAGCGGCAGTGCCACAAGTAAGTGGTACTATCATCATTACCTCGTATCTTTTTGGCACCAATATCATGAACATGTGTAACACTACGATCGAGATTCAATAAACCATTGAAGGTGATTATTCAAGAAAAATAGAGTAACCATTATTCTCTTTAAATGAATAATCGTATTGCAATAAACACGATCCAATCATGTTCATGCTTAACGCAAGCACCAAATAACAATTATTTAGGTTTAACACCAATCCCGATGGCAGAGGAGCGTGCGACGTTTGATCATATCAACCTTGGAAACACTTCCAACACGTATCGTCACCTCGCCTTTAGCTAGTCTCCGTTTATGCCGTAGCTTTCATTTCGTGTTACTAATCACTTAGCAACCGAACCGGTATCCAATACCCTCGTGCTACTAGGAGTACTAGTAAAGTACACATCAATATCATGTATATCATATATACTTCTTTCGACTTTTGCCAGCCTTCTTACCTACCAAGTATCTAGAGTTGCTCCGCCTCAGTGACCGTTCCCCTCGTAACAGAAGCACTTAGTCCCGGGCTTGGGTTTAATCTGGGTCTCTTCATTAGTGCAGCAACTGCTTTGCCGTTTCACGAAGTATCCCTTCTAGCCCTTGCCTTTATCGAAACTTAGTGGTTTTACTAACCATCAACTATTGATGCTCCTTCTTGATTTCTACTTTCGCAGTGTCAAACATCGCGAATCGCTCAAGGATCATTGTATCTATCCTTGATATGTTATAGTTCATCACGAAGCTCTCACATCTTGGTGGGAGTGACTTTGGAGAACCATCACTATCTTATCTGGAAGATCAACTCCCACTTGATTCAAGCGATTGTCGTACTCAGACAATCTGAGCACACGCTCAACGATTGAGCTTTTCTCCTTTACTTTGTGGACAAAAAATCTTGTCGGAGGTCTCGTACCTCTTAACAAGGGCACAAGCATGAAATCACAATTTCATCTCTTTAGAACATCACTTATGTTCCGTGACGTTTCAAAACGTCTTCGGCGCCTTGCTTCTAAGCCATTAAGTATTTTGCACTGAACTATCGTGTAGTCATCAGAAACATGTATGTTGGATGTTCACAACATCCACAAACGACGCTCGAGGTGCAGCACACCGAGTGGTGCATTAAGGACATAAGCCTTCTGTGCAACAACGAGGACAATCCTCTGCAAAGTTTGCTACTATCAACTTTCAACTAAATTTTCTCTAGGAACATATAAAAACAGTAGAGCGCAAGCTACATCGTAATTCACAAAGACCATTAGACTATGTTCATGACAATTAGTTCAATTAATCATATTACTTAAGAACTCCACTCAAAAAGTACATCTCTCTAGTCATTTGAGTGGTACATGATCCAAATCCACTATCTCAAGCCCGATCATCACGTGAGTCGAGAATAGTTTCAGTGGTAAGCATCTCTATGCTAATCATATCAACTATACGATTCATGCTCGACCTTTCGGTCTCATGTGTTCCGAGGCCATGTCTGCACATGCTAGGCTCGTCAAGCTTAACCCGAGTGTTCCGTGTGTGCAACTGTTTTGCACCCGTTGTATGTGAACGTTGAGTCTATCACACCCGATCATCACGTGGTGTCTCGAAACGAAGAACTGTCGCAACGGTGCACAGTCGGGGAGAACACAATTTCGTCTTGAAATTTTAGTAAGAGATCACCTCATAATGCTACCGTCGTTCTAAGCAAGATAAGGTGCATAAAGGATTAACATCACATGCAATTCATAAGTGACATGATATGGCCATCATCATGTGCTTCTTGATCTCCATCACCAAAGCACCGGCACGATCTTCTTGTCACCGGCGTCACACCATGATCTCCATCATCATGATCTCCATCAACGTGTCGCCATCGGGGTTGTCGTGCTACTCATGCTATTACTACTCAAGCTACGTCCTAGCAATATAGTAAACGCATCTGCAAGCACAAACGTTAGTTTAAAGACAACCCTATGGCTCCTGCCAGTTGTCGTACCATCGACATGCAAGTCGATATTAACTATTACAACATGATCATCTCATACATCCAATATATCACATCACATTGTTGGCCATATCACATCACAAGCATACCCTGCAAAAAACAAGTTAGACGTCCTCTAATTGTTGTTGCATGTTTTACGTGGTGACCATGGGTATCTAGTAGGATCGCATCTTACTTACGCAAACACCACAATGGAGATATATGAATTGCTATTTAACCTCATCCAAGGACCTCCTCGGTCAAATCCGATTCAACTAAAGTTGGAGAAACCGACACTCGTCGGTCATCTTTGAGCAACAGAGTTACTCGTAGCGATGAAACCAGTCTCTCGTAAGCGTACGAGTAATGTCGGTCCGAGCCGCTTCGATCCAACAATACCGCAGAATCAAGAAAAGACTAAGGAGGGTAGCAAAACGCACATCACCGCCCACAAAAACTTTTGTGTTCTACTCGAGAAGACATCTACGCATGAACCTAGCTCATGATGCCACTGTTGGGGAAAGTCGCATGGGAAACGAAAAATTTCCTACGCGCACGAAGACCTCTCATGGTGATGTCCATCTACGAGAGGGGATTTCCGATCTACGTACCCTTGTAGATCGCACAGCAGAAGCGTTAAGAAACGCGGTTGATGTAGTGGAACGTCCTCACGTCCCTCGATCCGCCCCGCGAACCGTCCCATGAACCGTCTCGCGATCCGTCCCACGACCCGCTCCGATCTAGTGCCGAACGGACGGCACCTCCGCGTTCAGCACACGTACATCTCGACGATGATCTCAGCCTTCTTGATCCAGCAAGAGAGACGGAGAGGTAGATGAGTTCTCCGGCAGCGTGACGGCGCTCCGGAGGTTGGTGGTCATCTAATCTCAGCAGGGCTCCGCCCGAGCTCCGCAGAAACGCGATATAGAGGAAAAAACCGTGGAGGTATGTGGTCGGGCTGTCGTGGCAAAAGTTGTCTCAAATCAGCCCTAATAGCTCCATATATATAGCAGGAAGGGAGGGGAGGCTTGCCTTGAGGCTCAAGGAGCCCCAAGGGCTGTGCCACCAAGGGAGGAGGAGTCCTCCTCCAATCCTAGTCCAACTAGGATTGGAAGGTGGAGTCCTTCTCTTCTTTCCCACCTCCCTTTTTTCTCTTTTCTCTTTGATTTTCTATCTATGGCGCATAGGGCCTTCTTGGGCTGTCCCACCAGCCCACCAAGGGCTGGTGCGCCACCCCCAAGGCCTATGGGCTTCCCCGGGGTGGGCTGCCCCCCCCCCCCGGTGAACACCCGGAACCCATTCGTCATTCCCAGTACATTCCCGGTAACTCCGAAAACCTTCCGGTAATCAAATGAGGTCATCCTATATATCAATCTTCATTTCCGGACCATTCCGGAAACCCTCGTGACATCCGTGATATCATCCGGGACTCCGAACAACATTCGGTAACCAACCATATAACTCAAATACGCATAAAACAACGTCGAACCTTAAGTGTGCAGACCCTGCGGGTTCGAGAACTATGTAGACATGAACCGAGTGACCCCTCGGTCAATATCCAATAGCGGGACCTGGATGCCCATATTGGATCCTACATATTCTACGAAGATCTTATCGTTTGAACCTCAGTGCCGAGGATTCATATAATCCCGTATGTCATTCCCTTTGTCCTTCGGTATGTTATTTGCCCGAGATTCGATCGTCAGTATCCGCATACTTATTTCAATCTCGTTTACCGGCAAGTCTCTTTACTCGTTTCGTAATACAAGATCCCGCAACTTACACTAAGTCACATTGCTTGCAACGCTTGTGTGTGATGTTGTATTACCGAGTGGGCCCCGAGATACCTCTCCGTCACACGGAGTGACAAATCCCAGTCTCGATCCATACTATCTCAACGAACACCTTTGGAGATACCTGTAGAGCATCTTTATAGTCACCCAGTTACGTTGCGACGTTTGATACACACAAAGCATTCCTCCGGTGTCAGTGAGTTATATGATCGCATGGTCATAGGAACAAAGACTTGACACGCAGAAAACAGTAGCAACAAAATGACACGATCAACATGCTACGTCTATTAGTTTGGGTCTAGTCCATCACATGATTCTCCCAATGATGTGATCCCGTTATCAAGTGACAACACTTGCCTATGGTCAGGAAACCTTGACCATCTTTGATCAACGAGCTAGTCAACTAGAGGCTTACTAGGGACAGTGTTTTGTCTATGTATCCACACATGCACTATGTTTCCAATCAATACAATTATAGCATGGATAATAATCGATTATCATGAACAAATAAATATAATAATAAGTAATTTATTATTGCCTCTAGGGCATATTTCCAACACATTATAGCAAATTCACGATGAGTGCATGTCTCTCTCAAAAGGTGTGCAGCAAGGATGATTTTGACACAACAAAAAGAAAAGACTCCTACGATACAAGACGCTCCAAGCAAAGCACATATCATGTGGTGAATAAAAATATAGCTCCAAGTAATGTTACCGATGGATTGAAGATGAAAGAGGGGATGCCTTTCCGGGGCATCCCCAAGCTTAGGCTTTTTGGTGTCCTTGAATTTGGCTTGGGATGCCTTGGGCATCCCCAAGCTTGAGCTCTTTCCACTCTTTATCCCTTTGTCCATGAGAACATCACCCAAAACTTGAAAACTTCACAACACAAAACTTAAACAAAAACTCGTGATATCATTAGCACAAGAAAACAAACTACCACCTCTTTACGTACTGTAGCAAACTTGATTTCTATTCATATTGGTGTTAGATTACTGTATTCTCACTTTTCCATGTCTAGTACCCCCCCGATACTTTCCATAGTTTCAACAAAACAAGCAACCAACTCAACAAAAACAGAATCTGTCAAAAATAGACCAGCCTGTAGCAATCTGTGTACTACATATACTTGTGGTACCTCAAAAATTCTAAACAATTATGACTGCCTGGGCAAAAGGCATATCAACCAGCAGCAAAAAGAATCAACTCAAAATCTCTTTTTGAATAAAACTGAAAAATAATCTCGTGAGCGAAAAGTTTCTGTATTTTTCCAGCAGGATCAAAAAACCATCACCAATACTAGTCATAAAGGTTTTGCTTGGCTCAAACACAAAAAGAAACACAAAAGACACAATCATAACAGAATTATGATGGTGTGGACGCAACAAAATAGAAAGAAAAATATAAATTCATTGGGTTGCCTCCCAACAAGCGCTATTGTTTAGCGTCCTTAGCTAGGCATAAGGCGATAGAATCACGTATCGTCGTCTTTGGTGCTCAAACCATAAGTAGCGTGATCACTCATCATCTTAAGGTCTTCATCTTTCTTACTAGATGATTCACCACTATTTGTGTGAACAAAACCAGACTTGGTGGCCTTATTGTGGGCAAAATTTGGAGTATTCTGCACAGCGGCAAAAGCGGAACCCAAGTTGGTTATAACATCCTCTAATTTGCCAATCCTAGCGGAATTATGACCTAGTTTTTCGTTAACTTTGGGTTCCTTATCCTTTAAATTTTTCAAAACCGTTCACACCTTGGATCCGTACTGAGTGATTTGATTGTGGATCTTTTTATCCAAATTCTCAATGAGTTTGATCCTAGCAACTTTATTTTTAATGACGTCCAGCCTACACATCACATGTTCCAGAGTTAAGGTAGTTCCATTAACCATGAGTGGGGGTGAGCCTACCAAATTTATTACAGCTCCGTAAGAATCAACGGTATGGCTATCCAAGAAATTTCCGCCTACGATGGTGTCAACAATATACCTATTCCAAGGAGAAATACCCACATAAAAACTGCGAAGCACGACGGTAGTAGATTGCTTACGAGTAGATCTACTCTGAGCATTGCAAATCCTATACCAAGCGTCCTTTAAGTTTTCTTCCTCATTTTGTTTGAAATTGAGAACTTCGTTCTCGGGGGTATCGTTTGAAGCGGTGGGTCTAGCCATGAGGACAGGTAGACTATCCCACACAAACGAATAGAAAGCAAGCGAGAGAAAAGGGCAAACGAAAAAGGCAAATATTTTTGTAAATGTTTGTTTTTCAGAAGTGGGGGAGAGGAAAACGAGAGGCAAAAAAGGAAATGAAGAGATGAGTTTGCGACACTTACTTGGATGAGTTCTTGACTTGATCTTCCCCGGCAACAGCGCCAGAAATTCTTCTGCTACGGCGACAGAAATCCTTTTGTTGCCTCTTGAGCTTGCGTTGGTTTTTCCCTTGAAGAAGAAAGGATGGTGCAACACAGGAGTAGTAAGTATTTCCCTCAGTTTGAGAACCAAGGTATCAATCCAGTAGGAGAATCGCGCCAAGTCCAGAGTACCTGCACAAACACAAAAGAGCTTGCACCCAACGCTATAAAGGGGTTGTCAATCCCTTCATGATTGATTGCAAAGTGAGATCTGAAGGCGGAAAGTGCAACGAAGTAAAATTGTAAGGCTGAAAATATGGTGTGAAGTAGACCCGGGGCCATAGTGTTCACTAGAGGCTTCTCTCAAAATAGCAAATAATACGGTGGGTGAACAAATTGTTGTCGAGCAATTGATAGAACCGCGCAAAGTCATGACGATATCTAAGGCAATGATCATACATATAGGCATCACGTCCGAGACAAGTAGACCGATACTTTCTGCATCTACTACTATTACTCCACACATCGACCGCTATCCAGCATGCATCTAGTGTATAGAGTTCATGACGAACAGAGTAACGCTTTAAGCAAGATGACATGATGTAGAGGGATAAACTCAAACCAATGATGAAAACCCCATCTTTTTACCCTTGATGGAAACAACATGATGCGTGCCTCGCTACACCTTCTGTCACTGGGTGAGTTCACCGCATGGTATGAACCCAAAACCAATCACTTCTCCCATTGCAAGAATCATAGATCAAGTTGGCCAAACAAAACCCACAACTCGAAGAGAATTACAAGGATATGAAATCATGCATAAGAGAGATCAAAAGAAACTCAAATAAGATTCATAGATAATCTGATCATAAATCCACAATTCATCGGATGTCGACAAACACACTGCAAAGGAAAATTACATCGGATAGATCTCCATGAAGATCACGGAGAACTTTGTATTGAAGATCCAAGAGAGAGAAGAAGCCATCTAGCTACTAGCTATGGACCCGAAGGTCTATGGTGAACTACTCACGCATCATCGGAGAGGTCATGGTGCGTATCCAAATCCCCCATCCGGCAGGGCACCAAAACGTGCCCTAGATGGGATCTTGCGGAGACAGAAGCTTGCGGCGGCGGAAAAGTATTTTTGTGGATCTCCCCGTCAGTTTTGGAATTTTTCTGAATTTATAGGCGGAAGAGGTAGGGGAGACGAGCCACACGGGCCCACAAGCCTGCTAGGCGCTATCCCCTTGCTGTGCCTAGGGGGCTTGTGGGGTCCCCTGCTGGCCCCTGCCTTGGTTCTCAAGTCTGGTGCGTATCTTCTGTTCCGGAAAAAATCTTTTTGGAAGTTTTATTCTGTTTGGACACCGTTTAAAATCCTCCTCTGAAAAGGGTCAAAAACACGGAAAAAACAGGAACTGGCACTTGGCACTGAGTTAATAAGTAAGTCCCAAAAAATATATAAAACGCATACAAAACATCCAAAGTTTGACAAGATAATAGCTTGGAACCATCAAAAATTATAGATACGTTGGAGACGTATCACCCCTCAAGGGGGAAACCCTAAAGGGGGCGCCACCCTCCCTCCCCCCTATATATAGCGGGGGTTTTGGCCATTGGAGACACGGTTTTCCATCTCTCTCTCGGCGCGGCCCTGCTCTTCTTCTTCCTCTTCTCCCACAGTGTTGGCGAAGCCCTGCCGGGAGACCTCGTCTCTCCATCGACACCACGCCGTCGTGCTGCCGGAGATTATCCCCAACCTCTTCCCTCCTCCTTGCTGGATCAAGGTGCGGGAGACGTCACTGCGATGCATGTTTGTTGAACGCGGAGGTGTCGTGGTTTGTCACTAGATCGGAATCACACCGCGATCTGAATCACCACGAGTACGACTCCATCAACCGCGTTCTAGCAACGCTTCCTCTTAGAGATCTTCAAAGGTATGAAGATGCACTCTCCCCTCTCTCGTTGTTGGTCTCTCCATAGGAAGATCCGAATATGGCGTAGGAAAATTTTGAATTTATGCTACGTTACCCGACAATGATCTCATTGGATGAACCATGATGTCAAGGATTCAGTCAATCACGTATGCAATTCCCATTGTCTATCGGTATGATACTTGCCCGAGATTCGATCGTCAGTATCCCTATACCTTGTTCAATCTCGTTACCGGCAAGTCTCTTTACTCGTTCCGTAGCACATCATCCCGTTACTAACTCCTTAGTCACATTGAGCTCATTATGATGATGTTCTACCGAGTGGGCCTAGAGATACCTCTCCGTCACACGGAATGACAAATCGCAGTCTCGATTCGTACCAACTCAACAGACACTTTCGGAGATACCTGTAGTGCATCTTTATAGTCACCCAGTTACGTTGTGACGTTTGATACACCCAAAGCACTTCTACGATATCCGGGAGTTGCACAATCTCACGGTCCAAGGAAATGATACTTGACATTAGAAAAGCTTTAGCAGATGAACAACACGATCTAGTGCTATGCTTAGGATTGGGTCTTGTCCATCACATCATTCTCCTAATGATGTGATCCCGTTATCAAAGACATCCAATGTCCATGATCAGAAAACCATGATCATTTGTTGATCAACGAGCTAGCCAACTAGAGGCTTACAAGGGACATATTGTGATCTATATATTCACACATGTATTACTGTTTCCGGATAATACAATTATAGCATGAACAATAGACAATTATCATGAATAAGGAAATATAATAATAACTACTTTATTATTGCCTCTAGGGCATATTTCCAACAAGGGCTGCCCTCAAATCCTCTAGTATATATAGGAGGGAGGGAGGGGATGAGGCAGCCAAAAGGCCCTCCTTTGGTTCGGTCGAATAGGAGGAGGTGGAAGAGTCCACCTCCAATCCTACTCCAAGTAGGATTCCTCTCCTACTTGTAAACCTCCCCTCCTTTGGGTTTTTTTCCTTCCCCCACCTCTTGGCCGCATGGGACCCTTGGGTCTGGCTCAGCCAGCCCACTAAGGGCTGGTGTGCCACCTCTAAGGCCCATATGGACTCCCGCGTGTGTGCCCCTCCCGATGGCCCTCCCGACATTCCCGGTACACTACTGAAAATACCCGAAACTTTTCCGGTGACAAAATGGGATTTCCTATATATCAATCTTTAGCTCCGGACCATTTCGGAGCTCCTCATGACGTCCAGGATCTCATCCGGGACTCTAAACAACTTTAGTCCACCAACATACATAACTCAACAATACCGAAACGCCACCGAACCTTAAGTGTGCACACCCTGCGGGTTCGAGAACTATGCACACATGACGTGAGACACTCTCCGATCAATAACCAATAGCAGGATCTGGATGTCCATATTGGCTCTTACATATTCTACGAAGATCTTTTCGGTTGAACCTCTATGCCAAGGATTCAGTTAATCCCGTATAACATTCCCTTTGTCCTTCGGTATATTACTTGCCCGAGATTCGATCGTCGGCATCTCTATACCTATTTGAAGCTTGTTACCGGCAAGTCTATTTACTGATTACGTAAAACAAAATCTTGTGGCTAACTCTTTAGTCACATTGCTTGCAAGGCTTGTTTGTGATGTTGTATTACAGAGTGGGCCCCGAGATACCTCTCTGTCATACAGAGTGAGAAATCCCAGTCTAGATCATGCTAACTCAACGAACACCCTCGGAGATACCTATAGAGCACCTTTATAATCACCCAATTATGTTGCGATGTTTGATACACACAAGGCATTCCTTCCGTGTCACTGAGTTACATGATCTCATGGTCATAGGAATATATGTACTTGACATGTAGAAAACAGCAGCCATAAAATAACACGATCACATGCTACGTTCATAGTTTGGGTCTTGTCCATCACATCATTCTCCTATTGATGTGATCCCATTATCAAGTGACAACACTTGTCTATGGCTAGGAAACCTTAACCATCTTTGATCTACGAATTAGTCAACTAGAGGCTTACTAGGGACAGTGTGTTGTCTATGTATCCACACATGTATTTGAGTTTCCATTCAATACAATTCTAGCATGGATAATAAACGATTATCTTGAAACAAGAAATATAATAATAGCTATTTTATTATTGCCTCTAGGGCATATTTCCAACAACATTTACCATCATCGTATATCTTCATTTTAAAGATTCATATGTACTTAATAGCCTTACGACCATTAAGTAGTTCTTCCAAAGTCCACACTTTGTTTTCATACATGGATCTTATCTCGGATTTCATGGCCTCCAGCCATTTGTCAAAATCTGGGCCCACCATCGCTTGTCCATAGCTCGTAGGTTCATTATTGCCCAACAACATGACCTCTAAGACAGGATTACCATACCACTCTGGAGCAGTACGTGTCCTTGTCAATTTATGAGGTTTGGTAGTAACTTGATCTGAAGCTTCATGATCACCATCATTAGCTATCTCTTCAACTCGTGTAGGCACCACATGAACACCTTCCTACGCCCTACTACTCTCTGGTTCAAGTGACGGTTCAATAACCTCATAAAGTTCCACCATCCTCCCACTCAATTCTTTCGAGAGAAACTCTTTATTGAGAAATGATCCGTTCTTAGCAACAAACACTTTGCCTTCAGATCTGAGATAGGAGGTATACCCAACTGTTTCTTTTGGGTATCCTATGAAGATGCATTTATCCGCTTTGGGTTCGAGCTTATTAGGCTAAAGCCTTTTGAGATAAGCATCACAACCCCAAACTTTAAGAAACGACAACTTAGGTTTCTTGCCAAACCATAGTTCATACCGTGTCATCTCAACGGAATTATATGGTCCCCTATTTAAAGTGAATGTGATTATCTCTAATGCATAACCCCAAAACAATAGTGGCAAATCGATAAGAGACATCATAGTATGCACCATATCCAATAGGGCACGGCTACGACGTACGGACACACCATCACACTATGGTGTTCCACGTGGCATGAGTTGTGAAACAATTTCCACGTTGTCTTAAATGTATACCAAACTCATAACTCACATATTCACCTCCACAATCACATCATAGATATTTTATCCTCTTGTCACAACAATCTTCAAGTTCACTTTGAAGTTGCTTGAACTTTTCAACATTTCAAACTTGTGATTCATCAAGTAAATATACACGTATCTACTCAAATCATATGTAAAGAAAGAAAATAATGATATCCATAGCGTGCCTCAACACTAATTGGACTACATACATAAAAATGTATTATTTCCAATAAGTCACTTGCCCGCTCCATCTCACTGGAAATTAGGTCTTAGTAATCTTGCCCAAGAGGCATGGTTCGCATGTCTCAAGCGATTCAAAAATCGAGTGAGTCCAAAGATCCATCAACATGGAGTTTCTTCATGCGTTTACACCAATATGACCTAAGCGCTAGTGCCACAAGTAAGTGGTTGTTGGGTTACGTAGCATAAATTCAAAATTTTCCTACGCATATTCAGATCTTCCTATGGAGAGACCAGCAACGAGAGAGGGGTAAGAGCATCTTCATACCTTTGAAGATCGCTAAGCGGAAGCGTTGCTAGAACGCGGTTGATGGAGTCATACTCGCAGCGATTCCGATCTAGTGCCGGACTACGGCACCTCCGCGTTCAACACATGTGCAGCCCGGTGACGTCTCCCGCACCTTGATCCAGCAAGGAGGAGGGAGAGGTTGGGGAAGAACTCCAGCAGCACGACGGCGTGGTGTCGATGGAGAGACGAGGTCTCCCGGCAGGGATTCGTCAAGCACCGGCAGAGAGGAGGAGGAAGAAGGGCAGGGCTGCGCAGAGAGAGAGGGAAAAGTCTATGTCCCAATGGCCAAAAGTGCCCGGTATATATAGGGGAAGGGAGGGGTTGTGCCCCCTTGAGGGTTTCCCCCTCCTGGGGGGGGGCAGCCCAAGATGGGGGCTGGTGCGGTGACCAAGGGGGGAAGGAGGGGTGTGGCGCACCCCTAGTGGGCCTTAGGCCCACCTGGCTTAGGGTTTGCCCCCCCCCCTTTTCTCTCCCCTGCGCATTGGGCTGAGTGGGGAGGCGCACCAGCCCACCTAGGGGCTGGTTCCCTCCCCCACTTGGCCCATCTTACCTCCCGGGGTCGTTGCCCCCCTTCGGTGGACCCCCGGGGCCACCTACGGTGGTCCCAGTGGTCCCGGTACGTTACCGGTGATGCGTGAAACACTTCCGGTGTCCGAAACCATCCGTCCTATATATCAATCTTCACCTCCGGACCATTCCGGAGCTCCTCGTGACGTCCGAGATCTCATCCGGGACTCCGAACAAATTTCGGTAACCTCGTATAACAATTCCCTATAACCCTAGCGTCACCGAACCTTAAGTGTGTAGACCCTACGGGTTCGGGAGACAGGCAGACATGACCGAGACACCTCTCTGGCGAATAACCATCAGCGGGGTCTGGATACCCATGGTGGCTCCCACTTGCTCCACGATGATCTCATCGGATGAACCACGATGTCAAGGATTTAATCAATCCCGTATACAATTCCCTTTGTCTGTCGGTATAGAACTTGCCCGAGATTCGATCGTCGGTATACCAATACCTTGTTCGATCTCGTTATCGGTAAGTCTCTTTACTTGTACCGTAGCACGTCATCGTGTGACTAACTCCTTAGTCACATTGAGCTCATGATGATGTTCTACTGAGTGGGCCCAGAGATACCTCTCCGTCACACGGAGTGACAAATCCCGATCTCGATTCGTACCAACCCAACAGACACTTTCGAAGGTACCCGTAGTGCACCTTTATAGTCACCCAGTTACGTTGTGACGTTTGATACACCCAAAGCACTCCTACGGTATCCGGGAGTTGCACAATCTCACGGTCGAAGGAAAAGATACTTGACATTAGAAAAGCTTTAGCAGACGAACAATATGATCTAGTGCTAATCTTAGGATTGGGTCTTGTCCATCACATCATTCTCCCAATGATGTGATCCCGTTATCAATGACATCTAATGCCCATGATCATCTATTGACTAACGAGCTAGCCAACTAGAGGCTTGCTAGGGACACTTTGTGATCTATTTATTCACACATGTATTACTGTTTCCTGTTAATACAATTATAGCACGAACAATAGACGATTATCATGAACAAGGAAATATGATAATAACCATTTTATTATTGCCTCTGGGGCATATTTCCAACAGTCTCCCACTTGCACTAGAGTCAATAATCTAGTTACATTGTGATGTATCGGACACCCATAGCATTATGGTGTTGATCATGTTTTGCTCGTGGAAGAGGTTTAGTCAATGGGTCTGCAATATTCAGATCCGTGTGTACTTTACAAATATCTATCACTCCACTCTGGACATGGTCCTGGATGGAGTTGTAGCGGCGTTTGATGTGCTTCGTCTTCTGATGAAACCTGGGCTCCTTGGCTATGGCAATGGCCCCAGTGTTATCACAGAAGAGTGTCATTGGACCCGGCGCGCTTGGAACCACTCCAAGGTCGGTGATGAGCTCCTTCATCCAAATTCCTTCATGAGCTGCTTCTGAAGCAGCTATGTACTCCGCTTCACATGTAGATGCTGCCACGACTTCTTGCTTGCTGCTGCACCAACTCACTGCCCCACCATTCAACACATATACGTATCCGGTCTGTGACTTAGAGTCATCCGGATCTGTGTCAAAGCTAGCGTCGACGTAACCCTTTACGACGAGCTCTGTGTCACCTCCATAAACGAGAAACATTTCCTTAGTCCTTTTCAGGTACTTAAGGATATTCTTGACAGCTGTCCAGTGTTCCATACCGGGATCACTTTGGTACCTCCCTACCAAACTTATGGCAAGGTTTATATCAGGTCTGGTACACAACATGGCATACATTAGAGAGCCCACGGCTGAAGCGTAGGGGACAGAACTCATCTTCTCTCTTTCTGCTGCCGTGGTCGGCGACTGAGTCTTACTCAATCTCATACCTTGCAAAACTAGCAATAACCCTTTCTTTGAGTTTTCCATATTGAACTTCTTCAATATCTTGTCAAGGTATGTACTTTGCGAAAGACCTATGAGGCGCCTTGATCTATCTCTATAGATCTTGATGCCTAATATGTATGCAGCTTCTCCAAGGTCCTTCATTGAAAAACTTTTGTTCAAATAGGCCTTTATGCTCTCCAACATCTCTATATTATTCCCCATCAATAATATGTCATCCACATACAGTATGAGGAAAGCTATAGAGCTCCCACTCACTTTCTTCTACACACAGGCTTCTCCGTAAACCTGTATGAACCCAAACGCTTTAATCACCTCATTAAAGCGAATGTTCCAACTCCGAGATGCTTGCACCAGCCCATAGATGGAGCGTTGGAGCTTGCACACTTTGTTAGCACCCTTAGGGTCGACAAAACCTTCTGGTTGCATCATATACAACTCTTCCTTAAGGTTCCCGTTAAGGAACGCTGTTTTGACGTCCATTTGCCAAATTTCATAATCATAAAAGGCGGCAATTGCTAACATGATTCGGACTGATTTCAGCTTCGCTACGGGAGAGAAAGTCTCTTCGTAGTCAACTCCTTGAATTTTTCGAAAACCCTTTGCGACAAGTCGAGCTTTATAAATGGTTACATTACCGTTTGCATCAGTCTTCTTCTTGAAGATCCATTTATTTTCTATGGCTCGCCGGTCATCGGGCAAGTCCACCAAAGTCCATACTTTGTTCTCATACATGGATCCTATCTCGAATTTCATAGCCTCAAGCCATTTGTTGGAATCCGGGCCCGCCATCGCTTCTTCATAGTTCGAAGGTTCACCGTTGTCTAACAACATGATCTCCATCACAGGGTTGCCGTACCACTCTGGTGCGGAGCGTGCCCTTGTGGACCTTTGTGGTTCAGTAGTAACTTGATCCGAAGCTTCATGATCATCATCATTAACTTCCTCTTCGGTTGGTGTAGGCGCCACAGGAACAACTTCCCGCGCTGCGCTACTATCCTGTTCGAGAGGGGGTGTAATTACCTCATCAAGTTCTACCTTCCTCCCATTTACTTCTTTCGAGAGAAACTCTTTCTATAGAAAGGATCCATTCTTGGCAACAAAGGTTTTACCTTCGGATCTAAGATAGAAGGTATACCCAATAGTTTCTTTAGGGTATCCTATGAATACGCATTTATCCGCTTTGGGTTCGAGCTTTTCTGGTTGAAGTTGCTTCACATAAGCATCGCAGCCCCAAACTTTAAGAAACGACAACTTAGGTTTCTTGCCAAACCATAGTTCACACGGTGTCGTCTCAACGGATTTAGACGATGCCCTATTTAAAGTGAATGCTGCAGTTTCTAATGCGTATCCCCAAAATGATAGCGGTAGGTCGGTAAGAGACATCATAGATCGTACCATATCTAATAAAGTGCGATTACGACGTTCAGACACTCCATTGCGTTGCGGTGTGCCAGGCGGCATCAGTTGTGAAACGATTCCACACTTTCTTAGGTGTGTGCCAAACTCGTGACTCAAATATTCTCCTCCACGATCAGATCGTAGACACTTAATTTTTCTGTCACGTTGATTCTCGACTTCACTCTGAAATTCCTTGAACTTTTCAAATGTCTCAAATTTGTGCTTCATCAAGTAGATATACCCATACCTACTCAAATCATCGGTGAGAGTGAGAACATAACGATAGCCACCGCGAGCTTCAACGTTCATTGGACCACACACATCAGTATGTATTATTTCCAATAAGTCGGTTGCTCTCTCCATTACTCCTGAGAATGGAGTCTTAATCATCTTGCCCATGAGGCACGGTTCGCATGTGTCAAATGATTCAAAGTCAAGAGACTCTAATAGTCCATCAGTATGGAGCTTCTTCATGCGCTTAACACCGATATGACCAAGGCGGCAGTGCCACAAGTATGTGGGACTATCATTATCAACTTCACATCTTTTGGTACTCACACTATGAATATGTGTAACATCACGATCGAGATTCATCAAGAATAAACCATTCACCAGCGGAGCATGACCATAAAACATATCACTTATATAAATAGAACAACCATTATTCTCTGACTTAAATGAGTAGCCGTCTCGCATTAAGCAAGACCCTGATACAATATTCATGCTCAAAGCTGGTACTAAATAAAAATTATTAAGGTTTAAAACTAATCCCGACGGTAGATGTAGACGTAGCATGCCGACGGCGATCACATCGACTTTGGAACCATTCCCCACGCGCATCGTCACCTCGTCCTTGGCCAGTCTCCGCTTATTCCGCAGTTCGTGCTTTGAGTTGCAAATGTGAGCAACAGCACCGGTATCAAATACCCAGGAGCTACTACGAGCGCTGGTAAGGTACACATCAATAACATGTATATCACATATACCTTTAACGTTGCCGGCCTTCTTGTCCGCTAAGTATTTGGGGCAGTTCCGCTTCCAGTGACCTTTTCCCTTGCAATAGAAGCACTCAGTCTCAGGCTTGGGTCCATTCTTTTTCTTCTTCCCGGCATCTGGCTTACCGGGCGCGGCAACAGCTTTGCCCTCTTTCTTGAAGTTCTTCTTACCCTTGCCTTTCTTGAAACTAGTGGTCTTGTTGACCATCAACACTTGATGCTCTTTCTTGATTTCTACTTCTGCAGACTTGAGCATCGAGTACAACTCGGGAATGGTCTTTTCCATCCCTTGCATGTTGTAGTTAAGCACAAAGCCTTTGTAGCTTGGTGGGAGAGATTGGAGGATTCTGTCAAATATAGCATCATCCGGAAGTTCGACTCCAAGTGAAGTCAGACGACCGTGTAACCCAGACATTTTGAGTACGTGCTCACTGACAGAACTGTTCTCCTCCATCTTACAGCTAAAGAACTTGTCGGAGACTTAATATCTCTCAACACGGGCATGAGCTTGAAAAACTAGCTTCAGCTCCTGGAACATCTCATATGCTCCGTGTTGCTCAAAACGCCTTTGGAGCCCCGTTTCTAAACTATATAACATTCCACACCTAACTAGAGAGTAGTCATCACTCCGCGTTTGCCAGACGTTCAGAATGTCCTGGGCTGTTGCGGGAGCGGGAGGGTCACCTAGCGGCGCATCAAGGACATAAGCCCTTTTAGCTGCTTCAAGTATGAGCTTCAAGTTGCGAACCCAGTCTGCATAGTTGCTACCATCATCTTTCAGCTTGTTTTTCTCTAGGAATGCGTTGAAATTGAGGTTGACGTTGGCCATCTACAATATTTATAAAGACAACTTTTAGACTACGTCCATGACAATTAAGTTCATTTAATCAAATTAAGTACTCCCTTCGTCCCAAAATAACTCTCTCAAGCTTAGTGCAACTTTATACTAGAGCTAGTACAAAGTTGAGACACTTATTTTGGGACGGAGGGAGTATGAACTCCCACTTAAATCGACATCCCTCTAGTCATCTAAGTGATACATGATCCATGTTGACTAACCCGTGTCCGATCATCGCGTGAGACGGACTAGTCACCATGGTGAGCAACTTCATGTTGATCGTATTCAACCATACGACTCATGTTCGACCTTTCGGTCTCTTGTATTCGAGGTCATGTCTGTACATGCTAAGCTCGTCGAGTCAACCTAGGTGTTTCGCGTGTGTAAATCTGGCTTACACCCGTTGTATGCGAACGTTAGAATCTATCACACCCGATCATCACGTGGTGCTTCGAGACAACGAACCTTTGCAACTGTGCACACTTAGGGGAATACGTTCTCGAAATTTTAAGAGGGATCATCTTATTATGCTACCGTCGTTCTAAGCAATAAGATGTAAAACATGATAAACATCACAATGCAATCATATAGTGACATGATATGGCCATTATCATCTTTGCTCTTTCGATCTCCATCTTCAGGTATCGCATGATCATCATCGTCACCGGCGTGACACCATGATCTCCATCATTGTGTCTCCGTGAAGTCGTCACGCCAACTACTACTATCACTACTACTATAGCTAACCGTTAGCAATGAAGTAAAAGTAGTAAGCACATGGCGTTGCATCTCATACAATAAATTAAGACAACTCCTATGGCTCATGCCGGTTGTCATACTCATCGACATGCAAGTCGTGAAACCTATTACAATAACATGATCATCTCATACATCATACATGCAACATCACAACTTTTGCCATATCACATCACATGTCAAACCCTGCAAAAACAAGTTAGACGTCCTCTAATTGTTGTTGCAAGTTTTACGTGACTGATTTGGGTTTCTAGCAAGAACGCCTTCTTACCTACGTGACAGCCACAACGATGATATGCCAAAGCTATTTATCCTTCATAAGGACCCTTTTCATCAAATCCAATCCGACTAGAGTAGGAGAGACAGACACCCGCTAGCCACCTTTATGCACGGTATGCATGTCTGTCGGTGGAACCAGTCTCACGTAAGCGTACGTGTAAAGTCGGTCCGGGCCGCTTCATCCCACAATACCACGGGAAAAGAATAAGACTAGCAGTGGCAAGCAAATTGACAAATCATCACCCACAACTTTTGTGTTCTACTCGTGCATAGAATCTACGCATAGAAAACCTGGCTCGGATGCCACTGTTGGGTTACGTAGCATAAATTCAAAATTTTCCTACACATATTCAGATCTTCCTATGGAGAGACCAGCAACGAGAGAGGGGTAAGAGCATCTTCATACCTTTGAAGATCGCTAAGCGGAAGCGTTGCTAGAACGCGGTTGATGGAGTCGTACTCGCAGCGATTCCGATCTAGTGCTGAACTACGGCACCTCCGCGTTCAACACATGTGCAGCCCGGTGACGTCTCCCGCACCTTGATCCAGCAAGGAGGAGGGAGAGGTTGGGGAAGAACTCCAGCAGCACGACAGCGTGGTGTCGATGGAGAGACGAGGTCTCCCGATAGGGCTTCGCCAAGCACCGGCACAGAGGAGGAGGAAGAAGGGCAGGGCTGCGCCGAGAGAGAGGGAAAAGTCTATGTCCCAATGGCCAAAAGTGCCCGGTATATATAGGGGAAGGGAGGGGCTACGCCCCTTTGAGGGTTTCCCCCTCCTGGGGGCGGCAGCCCTAGATGGGGGCTGGTGCGGCGGCCAAGGGGGGAAGGAGGGGTGTGGCGCACCCCTGGTGGGCCTTAGGCCCACCTGGCTTAGGGTTTGCCCCCCCTTTAATCTCCCCTGCGCATTGGGCTGAGTGGGGAGGCGCACCAGCCCACCTAGGGGCTGGTTCCCTCTCCCACTTGGCCCATCTTACCTCCCGGGGTCGTTGCCCCCCTTCGGTGGACCCCTAGGGCCACCTACGGTGGTCCCGGTGGTCCCGGTACGTTACCGGTGATGCCCGAAACACTTCCGGTGTCCGAAACCATCCGTCCTATATATCAATCTTCACCTCTGGACCATTCCAGAGCTCCTCGTGACGTCCGGGATCTCATCCAGGACTCCAAACAACTTTCGGTAACCTCGTATAACAATTCCCTATAACCCTAGCGTCACCGAACCTTAAGTGTGTAGACCCTACGGGTTCGGGAGACACACAGACATGACCGAGACACCTCTCTGGCCAATAACCATCAGCGGGGTCTGGATACCCATGGTGGCTCCCACTTTCTCCACGATGATCTAATCGGATGAACCACGATGTCAAGGATTTAATCAATCCCGTATACAATTCCCTTTGTCTGTCGGTATAGAACTTGCCCGAGATTCGACCGTCGGTATACCAATACCTTGTTCAATCTCGTTACCGGTAAGTCTCTTTACTCGTTCCGTAGCACGTCATCGTGTGACTAACTCCTTAGTCACATTGAGCTCATGATGATGTTCTACCGAGTGGGCCCAGAGATACCTCTCCGTCACATGGAGTGACAAATCCCGATCTCGATTCGTACCAACCCAACAGACACTTTCAGAAGTACCCGTAGTGCACCTTTATAGTCACCCAGTTACGTTGTGACGTTTGATACACCCAAAGCACTCCTACGATATCCGGGAGTTGCACAATCTCACGGTCGAAGGAAAAGATACTTGACATTAGAAAAGCTTTAGCATACGAACAATACGATCTAGTGCTATGCTTAGGATTGGGTCTTGTCCATCACATCATTCTCCTAATGATGTGATCCCGTTATCAATGACATCTAATGCCCATGATCAGGAAACCATGATCATCTATTGACTAACGAGCTAGCCAACTAGAGGCTTGCTAGGGACACTTTGTGATCTATTTATTCACACATGTATTATTGTTTCCTGTTAATACAATTATAGCATGAACAATAGACGATTATCATGAACAAGGAAATATGATAATAACCATTTTATTATTGCCTCTGGGGTATATTTCCAACAGTGGTACCATCATTACTAACTTTACATCTTTTGGCATAAACACTATGAATGCATGTATCACTACGATCGAGATTCAATAAACCATTCACATTGGGTGCATGATCATAAAAGATATTATCCATGTAAACAAAATAACCCATTATTCTCTAACTTACGTGAATAATCGTCTCGCAATATACAAAATCAATATAATGTTCATGCTCAACACAGACACCAAATAACATTTATTTAGGTTTACCACTAATCTCGAAGGTAGATGGAGCGTGTGATGGTGATCATATCAACCTTGGAAACACTTCCAACGCACATAGACAGCTCACCCTTAGCTAGTCTCCATTTATTCCACAATTCCTGTTTCGAGTTACTAATATTAGCAACTGAGTCGGTATCAAATACCCAGGAGCTACAACGAGCACTAGTAAGGCACACGTCAATAGCATATCACTAGTAGAAAAGAGGGCTTTGGTCCAGGGCTTGCAATCCCATTAGTCCCGGTTCACCCACGAACCGGGACCTACGGTGTCATTGGTCCCAGTTTGTGAGGCCAGGGCGTCAGGAGGGCATCATGGGACATTGGTCCCGGTTCGTGTCAACCCTTTGGGCCCGGTTCCAGACACAAACCGAGACCAATAGACACGGACCGTTCGTATCCCCCTTTAGTCCCGGTTGGTGGATCAAACCGGGACCAGGTGGACCGTTCGTATCCCCCTTTAGTCCCGGTTAGTAGAACAAACCAGGACAAAGTGGTGGTGGCAACCGTTCGTATCACCCTTTAGTCCCGGTTGGTGGCTCAACCCGGGACTAAAGGCCCAAACGGTTTGCCTCCCTCTTCGCAAAAGCACAACCGAAGCAGACTCTATCGCAATTTCTCTGTTCTTCTCCTCTCTCGCTCTCCTCTCTTCTTCCCCTCTCTTCTTCCGTTGTCTTCTTCCACCATGCCAACTCGCTTCGGAGAGGTGATCGCACATGGAAATACCAAGCTCGATGTTGTGTACACGAACGAGAGCAAGGAGGTGCCGCATTTTCTTAGACAGTTGAAGGGACGGTAGCTTGACGCCGCAGTGGATCATGAGAAGTTCTTGGGGCTTGATCTGGAGTACACGGTCGATCAACGAGGTGTTGTCGTCATCCAACTATGTTTCAAACACCATGTCTTGATCTTCCAATGGGCGAGGTATGTTTTGAGGCTTTCTTTGATCCAAGGTTATGAAAATTGTATATATATAGTGATTTCTTTAGGTTCCATTAGATAGCAATATGCAGTTTCTATATATGTTCCATTGGATAGTTAATTGAGGGTTTCTTAATCAATTCATAGGATATGAAAATTGCATAGGATCGATAGCAATATGTTAAATTTTGGAATCCTATAAAGATCAATTTGTCTATAGTTGTAGTGAAACAATTTTATGCGGCGTTCTTTGATCCAAGGTTATGGAAATTGCATATAGCTAGTGATCTCTCTAGGTTCCATTGGATAACAATATGGTATGTCATAGTTATGAAAATTGCATATAGCTAGTGATCTCTCTAGGTTCCATTGGATAGCTATAATGATCTCTCTAGGTTCCATTGGATAAAAATATGTAATATGTCTAGCTTATTGCATATTTGCAAAATCGTGAGAGAATATATATATATATATATATATATATATATATATATATATATATATATATATATATATATATATATGTCATAGTTAATTTACGGTTTCTTGATCAATTCATAGGATATGAAAATTGCATAGAATAGCAATATGTTCCATTTGAATCCTAAAGATAATTTTTCTTTAGTTGTAGTGAAACATTTTTCCTTGTTGCAGCAGTATGTAACATTTGTTCAATTTAAATTTGTTGTTGTTGCAGTAGTGACAAGCATTGTCCAGAACTCATGGACTTCCTTCGCAGCGGCATCAGTTTTGCTACCGTTGACATAAGGAACGACAAGCTGAAGATGAGGCACAACTTCGATATTGAGATACTAGCTGATTGCCTCATTGATCTCCAACAGAAATTCAGGCTTCGACATGACAGGACTTTGATGGCTCATATGGCAGTCGCCTTAATTGACGAGGAGTATGGTGATATGAAGACCAAATTCCCAAAGTCTCAGCACATACTTTGGGAGAGGAACCCACTTGACCGTATCAACATTGAGTATGCAGCAAAAGATGCATACGTTTCATACGAGTTGTACCACAAGATTCGAGTCGTCAACTATGGCCAGCGTCACCTGAGACAAGGTGGACATTCTGATTCAGACGATTCACACGAGTAGTGTTCACAACGGCGAACACTTGTATATATATATATGCTAGCTATATTATGTACTGTTTGGACTAGTATAATTATGTACTGCTTGGACCAATTTATATATGTCTAGTTTCTGTTTGTGCCATTATAGTTTCCAAATTTGAATGGTTTAGCCCTTTCTAACTTCATTTGCTACTTTTGAACGGTTTAGACCTTTATAACTTCATCGTATCATGCATTTCGACCACATATATATACAAAAAGTCTTCAGTTCAAATAAGTTCAAAAAATGAAATCCCTTTTATAAGAGATCTGTTTTTTTTATTAAAACAGTCATTTAAAATAACCTAAAACCTACCAAATTGAATATAATGATAAAAACACAGTAATATTAAATAGCAGAAAAAAGAATAACTCAAAAATCTAATTTTTAGTAAATTTATTCACAAAATAAAATAAATAAAGTGAAAAACGAAAAATTCGGTTCAAATAAGTTCAAAAAGATGAAATCCCTTTTGCAACAGATGAGTTTTCGTAAGAAACCCTCATACTTCGAAAGGGATTGTCCGATTTGTACACGAAGTACATCCAGTTTTTGCCGCAACCCTCTCAACTTTTTATCACATGCTATGTGGGTGAAATGATGATACCATGCCAACTTTCAACCTATTCAGAGTTCATTTGTAGTGCTTTTCAATTTCTGGGCCATTTAGCTCAAAACAAATCAATAAATGCATGAAAAATACCAACTGAACTCAGAAAGTGTTGAAAATTGATGATGAGGCCTTGAATGGTGCATTTTGAACACACAAAAATTCTTGAGTTCAAATAAGTTCAAAAAAAGAAATCCCTTTTGTAACAGATGAGTTTTCGTAAGAAACCCTAATACTTCGAAAGAGATTGTCCGATTTGTACACGAAGTTCATCCAGTTTTTGCCGCAACCCTCTCAACTTTTTAGCACATGCTATGTGGGTGAAATGATGATACCATGCCAACTTTCAACCTATTCAGAGTTCATTTGTAGTGTTTTTCAATATCTGGGCCATTGAGCTAAATAAAATCAGTAAATGCATGAAAAATACCAAATGAACTTGGAAAGTGTTGAAAATTGATGATGTGGCCTTGAATGGTGCATTTTGACCACACAAAAAGTCTTGAGTTCAAAAAATGAAATCCCTTTTGTAACAGATGAGTTTTCGTAAGAAACCCTAATACTTCGAAAGAGATTGTCCGATTTGTACACGAAGTGGATCCAGTTTTTGCCGCAACCCTCTCAAATTTTTAGCACATGCTATGTGGGTGAAATGATGATACCATTCCAACTTTTCAACCTATTCAGAGTTCATTTGTAGTGCTTTTCAATTTCTGGCCATTTAGCTCAAAAAAATCAGTAAATGCATGAAAAATACCAAATGGACTCAAAAAGTGTTGAATATTGATGATTTAGCCTTGAATGGTGCATTTTGAACACACAAAAAGTCTTGAGTTCCAATAAGTTCAAAAAATGAAATCCCTTTTGTAACAGATGATTTTTCGTAAGAAACCATCATACTTCGAAAGAGATTGTCCGATTTGTACACGAAGTGCATCCAGTTTTTACCCCAACCCTCTCTACTTTTTAGAACATGCTATGTGGGTGAAATGATGATACCATGCCAAATTCCAACCTATTCATAGTTCGTTTGTAGTGCTTTTCAATTTCTAGGCCATTTAGCTAAAAAATCAGTAAATGCATGAAAAATACCAAATGAACTCAAAAAGTGTTGAAAATTGATGATGTGGCCTCGAATGATGCATTTTGAACACACAAAATGAGTTCAAATAAGTTCAAAAAAATGAAATCCCTTTTGTAACACATGAGTTTTTGTAAGAAACCGTGATACTTCGAAATAGATTGTCTGATTTGTACACGAAGTGCATCCAGTTTTTGCCGCAGCCCTCTCAACTTTTTAGCACATGCTATGTAGGTGAAATGATGATACGATGCCAACTTTCAACCTATTCAGAGTTCATTTTTAGTGCTTTCCAATTTCTAGGCCATTTAGCTCAAAAAAATCAGTAAATGCATGAAAAATACCAAATGAACTCAGAAAGTGTTGAATATTGATGATTTAGCCTTGAATGGTGCATTTTGAACACACAAAAAGTCTTGAGTTCCAATAAGTTCAAAAAATGAAATCTCTTTTGTAACAGATGAGTTTTCGTAAGAAACCCTCATACTTCGAAAGAGATTGTCCGATTTGTACACAAAGTGCATCCAGTTTTTGCCGCAACCCTCTCAACTTTTTAGAACATGCTATGTGGGTGAAATGATGATACCATGCCAAATTCCAACCTATTCAGAGTTCATTTGCAATGCTTTTCAAATTCTAGGCCATTTAGCTCCAAAATATCAGTAAATGCATGAAAAATACCAAAAGAACTCAGAAAGTGTTGAAAATTGATGATGTGGCCTTGAATGGTGCATTTTGAACACACAAAAGGTCTTGAGTTCAAATAAGTTCAAAAAAATGAAATCCCTTTTGTAACACATGAGTTTTTGTAAGAAACCCTAATACTTCGAAAGAGATTGTGTGATTTGTACACGAAGTGCATCCAGTTTTTGCAGCTACCCTCTCAACTTTTTAGTACATGCTATGTGGGTGAAATGATGATACCATGCCAACTTTCAACCTATTCAGAGTTCATTTGTAGTGCTTTTCATTTTCTGGGCCATTTAGCTCAAAAAAATCAGTAAATGCATGAAAAATACGAAATGAACTCGGAAAGTGTTGAAAATTGATGATGTGACCTTGAATGATGCATTGTGAACACACAAAAAGTCTTGATTTCAAATAAGTTCGAAAACATGAAATCCCTTTTGTAATAGATGAGTTTTTGTAAGAAGCCCTCATACTTCGAAAGAGATTGTCCGATTTGTACACGAAGTGCATCCAGTTTTTGCCGCAACCCTCTAAACTTTTTAACACATGCTATGTGGGTGAAATGATGATACCATGCCAACTTTCAACCTATTCGGAGTTCATTTGCAGTGCTTTTCAACTTCTAGGCCCTTTAGCTCAAACAAATGAGTAAATGCATGAAAAATACAAAATGAACTCACAAAGTGTTGAAAATTGATGATGTGGTCTTGAATGGTGCATTTTGAACACACAAAAAGTCTTGAGTTCAAATAAGTTCAAAAAATGAAATCCCTTTTGTAACATATTTGTTTTTTATTAAAATAATGAGATAAAATAACCTAAAACGTACCAAATTGAATATAATGATAAAAATACAGTAATATTAAATAGCAGGAAAAAGAATCACTCAAAAATCTATTTTTTAGTAAAGTTAGTCACAGAATTAAATAAGTAAAGTAAAAAACGAAACATAAAAACTAGATTTAAAAAAATGCCACCTACTAGGCCACCACGGCATGAATACGACTAGAAACCCAATGAGAGTGTTGGGCCAGAATTCAGGCCCGCAGAAGGTCTAGTAGGCCCACAGGTAGTGACAAGTTAGGCCCGGAAGCCTGCAGTTGAGAGGAGCTCGAGAGGGTGTGCGCACCAGCGCTTATAAACCACTCCCGGGCTCTCTCGGCTAGCGAGGTGGGACTAAACATCCAACCGCACCGCGGCTGTGGCAGGGACAGGCCTTTAGTCCCGGTTTGTGCCACCAACCGACACGAAATACCCCCTTTAGTGTCGGTTATTGGCACCAACCGGGACTAAAGGTCTCTTCTTCCCGCCGTTTGGGCTGCTAGAAATTGGCCTTTAGTCCCGGTTTGAGGCACCAACTGGGACGAAAGGGGTGCATTGGTCCCGGTTTGTGCCGGGACCACTAGTTTTTGCATATAGGCGGGAGTTGTCGAATTTCCCCCAAACTCTCCCATTTTCCCCCGAAGCCCGTCCTCCTCGTCGTCGCCGACGTCCCGAGCCCGTCATCCTCCTCGTCATCGCCGCCACCCCGAGGTCATCCTCCTCCTCGTTGTCGCCGCTGCCCCCGATCCAGTCCTCCTCGTCTTCGCCGCCGTCCACGAGCCCGTCGTCGTTGCCGCCCCCGAGCACGTCGTCGTCGCCGCCCCCGATCCAGTCCTCCTCGTCGTCGTCGCCGTCTCCGAGCCCGTCATCATCACTGCCCCCGAGCATGCCGCCGATGCCGCCCCGAGGCCGTCGTCATCGCCCCCGAGCCCGTCGACGTCGCCCTCGAGCCCGTCGTCGTCGCACCCGAGCTCATCGTCGTCGTCGCCGCCCCCGAGCCCGTCATCGCCGCCGCCCCGAGCCCATCGGCCCCGGTGAGTCAAAGATGAGTTTTAGATGTATTTTAGTTTTATATTTCATATTAAATTGGATGAGTCAAAGATGAGTCAAAGCTTTTGTAAATTTGGTTTTAGATGTGTTTTAGGTTTAGTTTTAGATTTCTTTTTTTGCGGTAAAAGATGAGGGCTTTAAATATATTAGTTCTAGATTTATTCTTCAAATAGTAGGGCTTTAAATAGTTGTAGAAATTGTTCTCTACGTCGACGATGCCCATCATGCATCCTCGTCGTCGACTTGCTGGCGACCACCTGCTTGATAGGTGCCAGCATGTGCGGGACTAGGCTCCGCCGGGCTGGCACTGGGAGGTTCTACCTTCTGGGGTGCGCATCTTGGCGAGGAATCAGGTTCACGATCACAGCACTCGCGGACGATGGCCTACCGATTCTACCCATTCGGACCAAGGACGCATTTTCTGCTCAGTACGGAGCTATTGTTAGGGATAACATCCCGATCAGCATCAAGCAATGGAATAAGCCTAAGGGCGACGATGTCCCTAAAGGTGATTATGTCACCGATAGGCAGAAAGATGATCTTTGGACCGCGCTGAAGGCAAATTTCAGCCTACCGCCAGAGGAGGATCCGAATAAGCTAGTTATAGAGCCGCTGGTCTAGGAGTGTGCTCTTAAGAAGATGGCACATCTATTCAAGAGGTGGAAGAATGATTTGAAATTAATGTTTGTCGACAAAAGGGAAGACTCGAGAATTCACCGGCCGATTTGAGAAGATAAGAGATCACTGGCCCGCATTTGTTGCCTACAAGTCATCGGACAAGAGTAAGAAAATGTCAGAGACAAACAAGAACAATGCTGCAAAGAAGCAGTATCACCATCACACGGGGTCAGGTGGCTACCTCAAAGCCCGACCGTTGTGGGACAAAGCTGAGAATGACCTGATTGCTAAAGGGGTCCAACCGCAGACACTGAACTGGCCAGACTGTTCAAGGACTTGGTTCTTCGGGGTTGGGGGAACTTTGGACCCTGAAACAGGGAAGTGCCGGTGGACGGACGAGCAACTTGCAATACCCATGATCAAGCTTCAGAAGTGTATCGTCGCAATGCAGGAAGGGACGTTCATTCCAGACAGAGAGAAGGACGAGCTGACTGAGGCCCTAGGGAATGTTGAGCACCCTAGACGAACACGAGGCACACCAGGCTTCGTTCCGTAGAAGTTTGGGTTTCCTAACGCAAGCAGTTACAGAAGCCGGGAGAGAAAGAGGAAAGCGAAGCTGAGCGACATGCAGCAGGTCAAGGCAAGACTACAAAAGCTTGAGGAACTTGAGAGCCAGCGACTTGTCGGCCAACTATCTCAGCGGCACGAAGCTACCCGAGAAGGTACCCCGCCATCTCAGCGGAGAAGCAGTGTGGCTTCTGATACGTCTCCGTCGTATCTACTTTTCCGAACTCTTTTGCCCTTGTTTTGGACTCTAATTTGCATGATTTGAATGGAACTAACCCGGACTGACGTTGTTTTCAGCAGAATTGCCATGGTGTTGTTTTTGTGCAGAAATAAAAGTTCTCGGAATGTCCTGAAAATTTACGGAGATTTTTTTTGGAATAAAAGAAAAATACCTGCGCAAAGTTCGACGTGAGGGGGCGTGCCAATGGGCCACAAGCCCCTGGGCTGCGGCCACCCCCTATGGCCGTGCCATGAGGGCTTGTGGGGCTCACGTGGCACCACCGCCCCCAATCTCAGTTCTATGTCTTCTGTTTCGCCTGGAAAAAAACAAAGAGAAGGTTTCATCGCGTTTTGCGATACGAGGCGCTGCCACATCTTGTTCTTCATCTGGAGGGCAAATCCGGAGTCCGTTTCGGGCTCCGAAGCGGTGAAATCGTCGCCATCGTCATCATCAACCTCTCTCCATCGACAATTCCATGATGCTCTTCATCGCTCGTGAGTAATCTCATCGTAGGCTTGCTGGACGGTGATGAGTGGGATGAGATCTATCATGTAATCGAGTTAGTTTTTGACGGGGATTGATCCCTAGTATCCACTATGTTCTAGATTGATGTTGCTACTACTTGGCTATGCTTAATGCTTGTCACTAGGGCCCGAGTGCCATGATTTCAGATCTGAACCTATTATGTTGTCGCCAATATATGTGTGTTTTAGATACTATCTTGCAAGTTGTAGTCACCTACTATGTGTTATGACCCGGCAACCCCGGAGTGACAATAGCCGGAACCACTCCCGGAGATGACCATAGTATGAGGAGTTCATGTATTTACCGCATGTTAATGCGTTGATCTGGTTCTTTATTAAAAGGAGAACCTTAATATCCCATAGTTTCCCTTAGGACCCCGCTGCCACGGGAGGGATGGACAATAGATGTCATGCAAGTTCTTTTCCCGAAGCACGTATGACTACATACGGAATACATGCCTACATTAGATTGATGAACGAGAGCTAGCCACATATCTCTCCGTATTATAGCTATTACATGATGAATCACATCCGTCACACTCATCCATCACCGATCCACTACCTACGAGTCTTTTACTACTGGTCCTTGCTACGTTACTTTGCCTAGGCTTGTCCCTTGCTACAAGAGGGATTGGGCGACTTTGCTGCTGCTGTCACTTTGTGTTCTCACTACTGTTGTTACTTGTTACTTTGTTGTTGCTGCTACTACTGTTCCTTGCTACTCCGCTGTTACTTGTTGCAAGACTTTGTTGGCGCTAAAATACCGTCAACAAGGCTTTTTCTGGCGCCGTTGCCGGGGATTGTCAAAGCTTTTTCTGGTGTCGTTGCTATCATACTACCTTGCTACTGATACTTTGCTTGCAGACACTAATCTTTTAGGTGTGGTTGAATTGACAACTCAGCTGCTAATACTTGAGAATATCCTTTAGCTTCCCCTTGTGAGCGAATCAATAAATTTGGGTTGAATACTCTACCCTCGAAAACTGCTGCGATCCCATACGCTTGTGGGACATCAGTTTCCACAGAGCCCGTTCAGCATGACTTCACGACTCCTAGCTACCCTGTGGATACTATCACGGAGGCTCAACGTTGCAAGCTTATGATGAAATGTCGGAACCTCAATTTCAAGGCGGTTGTCGGCTCTGTTCAACCTCCTCAACCCAACGGATCTTTTCACTGCCTTCCGATTCCACATGGCTATGCTGTTGTGATGGTGGATCAAGTAATGCAGGAATTTGAGCAGCTCGAGCTTGACCACCCTACAGGTGAAGGGGAGATTCAGCTGGTTCGTGCTCTGGGGAGTACATGTCTATGGCAGAAGGAGTTCATCAAGCTTCCAAATTGGATGCCTCCTCCTTCGACGACGATGACGAGTCAGGGCACTCCGCCTCCTCCCCCTCCTCTTCCTCCTCCGGCGAGTGATTAGGGCACTCCGCCTCCTTCTCCAGCTCCTCTGACGCATGAGGGCACTTCACCTCCTCCTTCGCCTACTCCGGCGCGTCAGAGCAGTCGCCTCCTCCTTCGCCTCATCGGCAACATCGGAAGACAAACGCCACCGCTCTGGCTCATCCGACGTGTCAGAGTAGTCCGCCTCCTTCTCTCAAGCAGAAGAGAGATGCCCCCTTCTCTCTGGCAGCTAGCAGTACAAGCAAAGGCGGGAGGCAATTCAGATATGGTCCATCTCTCAAGCCTCTGGAAAAGTTACCATATGAGAGGACCAAGGAGGAAAACAAGGACATATGTCGTGCCGAATTGAGGGCCCATTTTGCAAAGAAAACTCCACCTCCGAAGGAGAAGCTAGATCCGGTGAAAGTGGAGTGCACTATCAATCAACTGCAACGACCACCAGCGCCTCCGTCGGATTCCAACTATGACCGCATTCTTAAAAAGAAATATGCACAAGCGGTGCGGTCGACAAATACTTCAAGTGATGCAAGGTTAGCAGAACGAAGAAGTGGGGAAACAATTCCCGAGCTCGATATCGTCAACGCTAATCATCCAAAGATGGTCCTTGGTACCAATCCTGATGATTACTTGGGGGATGATGTAACAAAAGAACAATATAAATACGTGCATGGGAAGCCTCTCATCAAACCTGGTCATCCTACTCTAACAACGATGATGCACAGATTGCATGAGTGGTACATGAAAACCTGCAGGGAATCCGAGAAAAACGCTATGTATGTGGCAGTGAAACCAGAGCACGAATTCATTGGACTTTCCGTGATTACTATTCAATTTGATGAGTTATTTCAGTTATATAATCAACTCGCCCTCGACAAACAACTCATGACTTCCTACTGTCTGTAAGTATTACTTCTATAATTAAGTCTCTAGCCCAGCTCGTTCATTGCATGTATATATAATTATCCTCACTATATATATTATGCAGATTGAAGATCGTCGAATTAAAAAAGCAGGAATCGTCGACGTTGGGTTTATTAGCCTAGATGCCGTAAATGAATTGACGATACGAAACTCAATCAAAGAGACCAAGGAGAACTTGCTAAACTCGTTCCTTATACATCAAAAAAGGGAAATAATATTTCTTATAAATTCAAGTGAGTGTTGTTGTCTTCTCTGTAAACTCGGTTTCACTTACTCGAGGTTAATTAAGTAATGTAATTGATGAGTTATATATGCGTGCGCAGAGACCAGTTTCTTCTGCTATCCATTGACGTTGGCAGGGCATTAGTAAATGTCTTAGACTCGAGACGTAAAGCCGAAGAGGATTATGAGGACATTACTGCAATGCTCAAGAAGTAAGTTCAATCAACATACCGAGACCACATCGGCATGCAACTTTCGTTAATTTCCTGATATCAAGTAATCATTTTCTTTGCCTGGCAGGGTTTGGACGAAGTTCGACAATAAGGTTCCCGGTCTAAACAAAGAGTTGCAATTTATGCACCCCAAAGTAAGTAGTACTAGCTAGTTCCGCGCATCTCTAATTGATTCAAATTTTCATTAATATATCATTACCATGCTTGCTTATCAGTTTGATTGAACTCTATTCTTGTAAAGTGTATGTACCAGAAAGAAGGCACTGTTTTATGTGCGTACTACGTATGCGACTTCATTTGCCACTCGACCTCTGAGCGGGTCTTCTCTGAGAAACAATTTCAAGTACGTAAATAATATTCACAATTCTGTTGAGTTTTATTCATATATATGCATGTATTAACCCCCTTCTTTAAATTAGATCTCGCAGATGCGGGATGAACTCCTACCATATGATCGCATACGAGCAATTCAAGAGAAATTGGCGGGATTCTTTTTGACCACGTCATACCTAAAGACGGAGAATGCCATGTGGATTTGTCATTGGATCTTAATTAGATGATGTTTTGGATTAGTTGTAAAAGATGTTATATTGTATATATGTAATAGCGTCAGATAGATATACGAAAACTAGTTGTTCGACCAAGCACGGAGAAAGAGATGACACTTCTCTCTATTAGCTAGCTAACACAATATGAAACCCCTAAATTAACCCTCCAAAACCCCCCACCCCCCCCCCCCCCCAGTAAAAAAATAAAAACTCGAGCTCCTACCAGATGGTGACCGATACGTCCATTTTGCATCATGCTTTTGTGTTGATATTTCTCGCTTTATGGGTTGTTATTACACTTTACGGTACAATACTTATGCATTTTCTTTCTTATTTTGTAAGGTTTACCTGAAGAGGGAGAATGTCGGCAGCTGGAATTCTAGTCTGAAAAGGGAGCAAGTTTGAGATACCTATTCTGCGCAACTCCAAAAGCCGTGAAAATCAACGAGGAATTATTTTGGATTTTATAAAAAATACTGGGCGAAAGAAGTACCGGAGGGGAGCCACCAAGAGGCCACAAGCCTGCCAGGCCCGGCCTGCCGCCCTGGTCGGGCCTGGGTGGCTTGTGGGCCCCCTGTTACCTCTCCGACGCTCATCTTTTGCTATAAGGTGGGTTTCGTCCCAGAAAAAATCAGGAGGAGGCTTTCGGGAGGAATCGCCGCCACCACGAGGCGGAACTTGAGCAGAACCAAACTAGAGCTCCGGCAGGGCCGTCCTGCCGGGGAAATTTCCCTCCCGGAGGGGGAAATCGTCGCCATCGTCATCACCAACACTCCTCTCGTCGGAGGGGACTCATCTCCATCAACATCTTCATCAACACCATCTCATCTCCAAACCCTAGTTCATCTCTTGTAACCAATCTCGGTCTCGCGACTCCGATTGGTACTTGTAAGGTTGCTAGTAGTGTTAATTACTCTTTGTAGTTGATGCTAGTTGGATTACTCAGTGGAAGATCATATGTTCAGATCCTTAATGATATTCAATACATCTCTGGTCATGAACATAACTATGCTTTGTGAGTAGTCACTTTTGTTCATGAGGACATGGGATAAGTCTTGCTATAAGTAGTCATGTGAATTTGGTATTCGTTCGATATTTTGATGTGTTGTATGTTGTCTTTCCTCTAGTGGTGTTATGTGAACGTCGACTACATAACACTTCACCATTATTTGTGCCTAGAGGAAGGCATTGGGAAGTAATAAGTAGATGATGGGTTGCTAGAGTGACAGAAGCTTAAACCCTAGTTTATTCGTTGCTTCGTAAGGGGCTGATTTGGATCCACTAGTTTAATGCTATGGTTAGACTTAGTCTTAATTCTTCTTTTGTAGTTGTGGATGCTTGCGAGAGGGGTTAATCATAAGTGGGATATTTGTCCAACTAAGGGAAGCACCCAAGCACCGGTCCACCCACATACCAAACTTTTAAAGTAAGCGAACGCGAATCATATGAACATGATGAAAAGTAGCTTGACAGAAATTCCCATGTGTCCTCGGGAGCGCTTTACCTCATATAAGAGTTTGTCCAGGCTTGTCCCTTGCTACAAAAGGGATTGTGCCATCTTGCTGCACCTTTGTTACTATTTTTACTTGCTACTCGCTATGAATTATCTTATCACACAACTATCTATTACCGATAATTTCAGTGCTTGCAGAGAATACCTTGTTGAAAACCACTTGTCAGTTCCTTCTGCTCCTCGTTGGGTTCGACACTGTTACTTATCGAAAGGACTATGATAGATCCCCTACCCTTGTGGGTCATCAAGACTCTTTTCTGGCGCCGTTGCCAGGGAGTGAAGCGCCTTTGGTAAGTGGAATTTGGTAAGGAAACATTTATATAGTGTGCTAAAATTTATTGTCACTTGTCACTATGGAAACTAATCCTTTGAGGAGCTTGTTCGGGATATCTTCACCTCGAACGGAAGCACAAGGAGTTGCTCCTCAACCTACGGCACCTACTGAAAATATTTGTTATGAAATTCCTTCGGGTATGCTAGAGAAACTGTTGGCTAATCCTTTTACAGGAGATGGAACATCACATCCCGACTTGCATCTAATCTATGTAGATGAAGTTTGTGGTTTATTTAAGCTTGCAGGTTTGCCCGAGGATGAGGTCAAGAAGAAGGTCTTTCCCTTATCTTTGAGGGATAAATCATTGACATGGTATAGGCTATGTGATGATACTGGATCATGGAACTACAACCGATTGAAATTGGAATTTCATCAAAAGTTTTATCCTATGCATTTGGTACATCGTGATCGGAATTATATCTATAATTTTTGGCCTAGTGCCAGAGAAAGTATCGCTCAAGCTTGGGGGAGGCTTAAGTCAATGTTATATTCATGCCCCAACCATGAGCTCTCGAGAGAAATTATTATTCAGAACTTCTATGCTCGGCTTTCTCATGATAATCGCACCATGCTTAACACTTCTTGTATCGGTTCTTTTATGAAGAGAGATATTGACTTCAAATAGAATTTATTGGAAAGAATTAAACGCGACTTTGAAGATTGGGAGTTTGATGAAGATAAGGAGTCAGGTATGAAACTTAAGTTGGATTGCGTTAGATCCTTCGTTGAAACAAATACTTTTTGTGATTTTAGCGCTAAACATGGACTTGACTCTGAGATAGTAGCTTCATTATGTGAATCATTTGCTGCTCATATTAATCTCCCTAAAGAGAAGTCGTTTAAATATCATCCTCCCATAGAAGTCAATGTAGTTAAACCCAATCCAGCTGGAGAGAAAGTCATTGCTTATAATGATCCTATTGTTCCTAGTGCTTACATTGAGAAACCACCTTTCCCTGTTAGAATAAAGGATCATGCTAAAGCTCCAACTGTGATACGCAAGGGCTACATTAGAACACCTACACCCCCTGAGCAAATTAGAGTTGAACCTAGCATTGCTATTATCAAAGATCTCCTGTCTGACAATGTTGATGGGCATGATATTCACTTCTATAAAGATGTTGCTAGAATTGCTAAAAGTCATACTAGAGACAAACATAGGCCTGTTATTGGCATGCCTGTTGTTTCTGTTAAGATAGGAGATCATTGTTATCATGGTTTATGTGACGTGGGTGCTAGTGTTAGTGCAATACCTCAATCTTTATATTATGAAATTAAAGACGAGATTGCACCTGTCGAGATGGAACCTATTGATGTTACTATTCAGCTTGCCAATAGAGATACTATCTGCCCTTTGGAAATTGTTAGAGATGTTGAAGTCTTGTGTGGTAAAACTAAGTATCCTGCTGATTTTCTCGTTCTTGCTACCACACAAGATAGCTTCTGTCCCATCATATTTGGCAGACCTTTCCTCAATACTGTCAATGCTCATATTGACTGTGAGAAGCAAACTGTCACTATTGGCTTTGAAGGTGTGTCACATGAATTCAATTTCTCCAAGTTTGGTAGACAACCTCATGAAAAAGAATTGTCTAGTAAGGATGAAATTATTGCCCTAGCTTCTATTGATGTGCCTCCTACTGATCCTTTAGAGAAATACTTGCTTGAGCATGAAAATGATATGCATATGGATGAAAGGAATGAGATAGACAGAGTTATCTTTGAACAACATCATATCCTTAAGAATAATTTGCCTGTTGAGCTGCTTGGAGATCCACCCCCACCAAAGGGTGGTCCTGTGTTTGAGCTTGAACAGTTACTTGATACTCTTAAGTATGCTTATCTTGATGAAAAAGAGATATATCCTGTTATTATTAGTGCTAGCCTTTCAGAGCATGAAGAAAAGAGATTATTGGAAACTCTGAGGAAGCACCGTGCTGCTATTGGATATACTCTTGATGATCTTAAGGGCATTAGCCCCACTCTATGCCAACATAAAATTAAAACCGATCCTCATTCCAAACCAGTTGCTGATCATCAACGGATATTAAATCCTAAGATGAAAGAGGTAGTAAGAAAAGAAATACTAAAGCTCCTGGAAGCAGGTATTATCTATCCCGTTGCTCATAGTGATTGGGTAAGTCCGGTGCATTGCGTCCCTAAGAAGGGAGGTATTACCGTTGTCCCTAATGACAAAGATGAATTGATCCCACAGAGGATTATTACTCGCTATAGGATGGTAATTGATTTTAGGAAATTGAATAAAGCCACTAGGAAAGATCATTACCCTTTGCCTTTTATTGACCAAATGCTAGAAAGATTGTCTAAACACACACACTTCTGCTTTCTAGATGGTTATTCTGGTTTCTCCCAAATACCTGTTGCGCAATCTGATCAGGAGAAAACCACTTTTACCTACCCTTTCAGTACCTTTGCTTACAGACGTATGCCTTTTGGCTTATGTAATGCACCTGCTACCTTTCAAAGATGTATGATGGCTACATTCTCTGACTTTTGTGAAAAGATTGTTGAGGTTTTCATGGATGACTTCTCCATTTACGGGCCTTCTTTTGATGATTGCCTCAGCAACCTTGATCTAGTTTTGCAGAGATGTAAATATACCAACCTTGTCTTGAATTGGGAGAAGTGCCACTTTATGGTTAATGAAGGCATCATCTTAGGACATAAAATTTCTGAAAGAGGTATTGAAGTCGATAAGGCTAAGGTTGATGCGATCGAGAAAATGCCATGCCCTACAAACATTAAAGGTATAAGAAGTTTCCTTGGTCATGCTGGTTTCTATAGAAGGTTCATTAAAGACTTCTCTAAGATTTCTAGGCCTCTCACCAATCTCTTGCAAAAGCATATTCCATTTGTTTTTTATGATGATTGTGAGGAAGCATTTGAAATACTTAAGAAGGCCTTCATAACTGCACCTATTGTTCAACCACTTGATTGGAACTTACCTTTTGAAATTTTGTGTAGAGTTGATAATAAATTGAATGTTATTCATTATGCTAGTAAAACTCTAGACAATGCCCAAAGAAACCATGCTACTACTGAAAAGGAATTTTTAGCAGTCGTGTTTGCATGTGAAAAGTTCAGGTCTTACATTGTTGATTCCAAGGTTACTATTCACACTGATCATGCTGCTATTAAGTATCTCATGGAAAAGAAAGATGCTAAACCTAGACTTATCAGATGGGTTCTCTTCCTACAAGAATTTGATTTGCATGTTGTTGATAGGAAGGGTGCTGAGAACCCCGTAGCAGATAACTTGTCTAGGTTGGAGAATGTTCTTGATGACCCACAACCTATTGATAATACTTTCCTGATGAGAAACTGAATGTCATCAATGCTTCACGTAGTACACTGTGGTATGCTGATTATGCAAATTATATTGTTGCCAAATATATACCACCTAGTTTCATATACCAGCAAAAGAAGAAATTCTTCTTTGATTTGAGACATTACTTTTGGGATGATCCTCACCTTTATAAAGAAGGAGTAGATGGTGTTATTAGACGTTGTGTACCTGAGCATGAACAGGGACATATCCTACAGAAGTGTCACTCGAAGGCTTACGGAGGACACCATGCGGGAGATAGAACTGCACACAAGGTATTGCAATCCGGTTTCTATTGGCCTACCCTCTTCAAGTATGCCCGTAAGTTTGTCTTGTCTTGTGATGGATGTCAAAGAATAGGTAATATCAGTAAACGTCAGGAAATGCCCATGAATTATTCACTTGTTATTGAACCATTTGATGTTTGGAGTTTTGATTATATGGGACCTTTTCCAAAGTCCAACGGATATACTCATATCCTAGTTGCCGTTGATTACGTTACTAAGTGGGTAGAAGCTATCCCAACTAGTAGTGCTGATCATAACACCTCTATTAGGATGCTTAAAGAAGTTATTTTCCCTAGATTTGGAGTCCCTAGATATCTAATGACTGATGGTGGTTCACATTTTATTCATGGTGCTTTCCGTAAAACGCTTGCTAAGTATGATGTCAACCATAGAATTGCATCGCCCTATCATCCTGAGTCCAATGGTCAACTAGAGCTAAGCAATAGAGAGATTAAACTAATTTTGCAAAAGATTGTTAATAGCTCTAGAAAGAATTGGTCTAAGAAGCTTGATGATGCACTGTGGGCTTATAGAACTGCTTATAAGAATCCCATGGGCATGTCTCCGTACAAAATGGTTTATGGTAAATCATGTCATTTACCTCTTGAGCTAGAGCATAAGGCTTATTGGGCAATCAAAGAGCTCAACTTTGATTTCAAACTTGCTCGTGAGAAGAGGTTATTTGACACTAGCTCACTTGATGAATGGAGAACTCAGGCATATGAAAATGCCAATTTGTACAAAGAAAAAGTTAAGAGGTGGCATGATAAAAGGATACAAAAACGTGAGTTCAATGTAGGTGATTATCTCTTGCTATACAATTCTCGTTTAAGATTTTTTGGAGGCAAGCTTCTCTCTAAATGGGAAGGTCCTTACATTGTTGAGGAAGTGTATCGTTCCGGTGCCATCAAGATCAACAACACGGAAGGTAATTTTCCGAGAGTTGTAAATGGGCAAAGAATCAAGCATTATATCTCACGTACTCCCATAAATGTTGAAAGCAATATTATTAATACCTTAACTCCGGAGGAGTACATAAGGGATATTTATCAGCCTATTTTAGACTCCGAAAACGAAGAGGTATGTGATTCGGTAAGTAAACCGACTCCAAAACTTTTCCACTAGCAATTTTTCTCCGTTTTGGAATTTTTAGCAAAATAGAAAAATTTAAAGTAGTCTGGAAAGCACACGAGGAGGCGACAAGCCTGCCAGGCCCGGCCTACCCCCCTGGACGGGCCTGGGTGGCTTGTGGGCGCCTCGTGTGCCTCCCGGACTTTGTTTTCTTGCGGAGTACTCCTTTTGATCAGGAAAAATTCATTATATATTCTCCCGAAAGGTCTGACCCTCGTGTCACGCAAATATCCTATGTTTTCGTTTTGAGCTGCTGTGCACACAGATCCAGATCGCTATGGCGTCCCCAAAAGTTCCGAAGGACAAGTTCTTTGATAAGGTCATCAATCCCTGCCTCACGGGAGTGCTGCAACACCCTCAATCTATCGAGATGCATGAGGGAGTGCTGCACATCCGTGATGTTGAGGGGCCCCAGAAGACCGGAAGCGTGGAGGCGAGGCTCGAAGCAATGGAGTAGCAAGTCTTCAAGTGCCAAGGGATGGTGGAACACGGACTCAACGCCAACCACATGATGATCAGGAGTTCACCAACAAGCACAAGATCGATGCCAATGACATCGGGAAGCACCTCTCCAGGCTCTATGACAGAATTGATCACCTCCAAGCCCAGATCTACGACCTGCAGAACCAATACTGTGAGTATGAGTATAGATTTAAATCAATACGGTTGGCTGCAGATTTGAGGATTCCGGAGACTCGATCATCTTTCCATGATGGAGCACCTATGCCTTGGAATACGGAGAATCAACCCCAGATTGCAACAACTCCACCACCATCACCTTCGAATGAAGACAATTAAGCACGGGTATGGGCACTCCTCTTGGCTTGTGAGTTTGGGTAACTACCTAGGCCAGTCAAAATCAAACCCACCGAGATATATATATTGGTCTCATCGAAATGCCAAAAGTTGCCACATTTTGCACTAGTCAGTGCAACCAAGTTTTCACTTTGGTTTCACCGAGTTAGGCAATAATGTTGTAACGGTTGAATTTTTGGAGATGCCTATATATATCCCTCCACCCGCCTCTCACTCGTAGATGAAGCACTCAAAACAAGCCAATACTTGCCCCATCCATTTTCTCAGAGAGAACCACCTACTCATGTGTTGAGATCAAGATATTCCACTCAACCATATGAATCTTGATTTATAGCCTCCCCGAGCTGCTTTCCACCCAATCAATCTCTTCTACTAAAGCCAAATATGTGAGAGAGTGATTGAGTGTTGAGGAGACTATCTTATGAAGCACAAGAGCAAGGAGTTCATCATACATACCACATCTATGACCTTTTGGAGAGTGGTGTCTCCTAGATTAGTTAGGTATCGCTTGGGAGCCTCCGACTTCGTGTGGAGTTGAACCAAGAAGTTTCAAGGGCAAGGAGATCGCCTACTTCGTAGAGATCTACCCCGAGTGATGCTACTCCTTTGTGGGCGTAAGCCATGATGGTATAGACAAGGTTACTTCTTCGTGCACCCCTTGTGGGTGGTGTCCTCCGTGGCCTCTTGCGACCGAAGTCTTTATCAACGTGGACGTACGATAGCACCACCTATCGGAACCACGTCAAAACTCTTCGTGTCATCTTTGTGTTTGATCTTCCTTTCTCTGCTCCTTCTTTCATGTGCATGTTTTACTTTTCACTGCTATACTCGTTGACTTGCATGTGTATGGTGTACTAGACTTGTTAGAATTGCTAAAATCTGTCAACCATTAAAATTGGAAAATATTAGATTTTTATTTTGCCAAGTGGTCTGTTCACCCCTCCTCCCTAGACGTCCCTTTAGTAATCAAACAAGATGCGGCGGTGAAGTTGACAGAGAAGTTCGAGGGCATCTTGTCCATGAGGGAGGAGGCATACGTCAAGCGCTCGGACATCAAGGAGGAAAAGAAGACGAAAAGATTCAAACTGTAGATGGAGGCGACCAAGAAGAAGCTAATGCTCGAAGAGAAGAGTGTCATGATCGAAGAGAAGAAGGCCATGCTCAAAGAAAAAAAGGTGAAGATCGCAGCCGATGCGGAGGACACCAAGATGTTGTCCTGGAATTTGGAGTCTTTGGATGCTGACACAAGCATTTGGGTGGAGCATGGTGGCTCATAATGCCGATCCGACATGACAGAAAATCGCAATTTTTCTGCAAGAACTATTAGACTCATATTCTTTTGTGACCGGACATGAAAAAACTTAAGTATACTTGCCTCTCTTTTTTTGTGATCGGACATGTAAACAGGTGTTGCCTGATCCTGCATGCGATGTGGATCAGACTTTATTTGAATTTAAAAAATATCCTTTATTAACAGACATATACAAGATATCATTGGATGACCGCCCTTCAAACAAGATTAGATATCATTGTAGTCCAGGACATAAACAATGAGTGTTCGTGGTCTATGCACATCACGGGCTCAGCTAACACATGAAACACTTTGTCTAGGTCGGTAGACACGAACGAACACAGGTAACGATTTATGGGTCAGCGTTAGAGTGTCGAGAACGACAGCTTTGAGTTAGGTACTCTTTAAAATTAGATTTAACATATACTCCATCCGTTCTTAAATATAAGTTTTTTAAAAGATTTTACTAGGGGTCTACATATAAAGCAAAATGAGTGAATCTATACTCTAAAGTATGTCTATATACATCCGTATCCGTATGGTTCACTAATGAAATCTTTAAAAAGACTTATATTTAGGAAGGGAAGGAGTACTACTAAGAGATTTGCTCTTAAAATTGCTTTTTTATGGTATAAGAGATTTGCTCTTAAAATTGCTTTTTTATGGTATAAGAGATTTGCTATTCAATTAACAAGCTACCAATCAATTCCGAGAACGGCCGCACCAAATCGAGGCAAGCAAACAACGAGGCGACGATTTTTGAAGTTAATACTACTCGCAACGTGCAGCGTGTGATCCAAAAAGATGCCCCGACCTATGTCTCTTCATTTTTAATTTAAAGCAGTACCCTACCATATCCACGGTGAGAGAGGCGGCGAGACGCTCCAACCCCCAACGGTCGGCAGGGAGACGAGACGAGAGGCCGAGGGACGCTCCAACCCGTCCAACGGTCGGCCTGCCCCGAATTCAAAATCCGAACTTTTCCCCCTTTAAATCCAGCCCCGACGCTCCATTCCTCCGGTTTCCCAATCGCATCTCCGCACAGTCGCTCCACCAAAGATTTCAGAGACCGAGGCGGCGGGCCGAGGAGAGGAGAGAGGTAGGTAGGTAAAGGTAGTAGGAGACGGACCCGGCCGCCGGCGACCATGGACTTCCACGCGCTCCCCCGCCGCGACCTCCAGGCCCTGGCCAAGCGCAACGGCGTACGCGCCAACCTCAGCAACGCCGCCATCGCCGACGCCCTCGCCGCGCTCCCCGCGGTAAGTTCTTGGTCTTTTGAATCGCCCTCTCGCGACAGATCTGGGTCGCCGTGGGCTGATTTGACTGAATCGCGCGTTTTTTGTCCTTGCAGGTCGACGGGATCGAGGAGTACGTCGACCAGCCGGTCGCCGAAGTGGCCAAGCCGGCCGTTCAGGCGGTCGTGGAGGAGGTAAAGAAGAAGAAGACCAAGAAGCAGGAGGCGGAGGAGAGGAAGAAGCAGGAAGCGGAGGCGGCCAAGAAGAAGCAGGAGGAGGAAGAAGAGAAAAGGAAGGAGGAGGAGGAGAAGAAGAAGAGAGAGGAGGAGGCAGAAGAGAAAAGGAAGCAGGAGGAGGAGGAGGAGAAACAGAGGAAGAAGAAGCAGAAGGAAGAGATCTCGCTGGAGGTCATCTTACTGGTGGACAGCGAGAAGGAGGAGGAGGAAGAGAAGGCGGCAACCGGGCGGCGCGGGCGCGGGCGCCCACCAAAGAAGAAGAAGACCAAGAAGCAGGAGGCGGAGGAGAGGAAGAAGCAGGAGGCGGAGGAGGCGGAGGCGGCCAAGAAGAAGCAGGAGGAGGAAGAAGATAAAAGGAAGGAGGACGAGGAGAAGAAGAAGCGAGAGGAGGAGGACGAGGAGAAGAAGAAGCGAGAGGAGGAGGAAGAAGAGAAAAGAAAGAAACAAGAGGAGGAGGAGGAGATACAGAGGAAGAAGAAGCAGAAAGAAGAGATCTCGCTGGAGGTCGTCGAGGAGGAGGAAGAGAAGGCGGCAACCGGGCGGCGCGGCCGCGGGCGCCCACCCGGATGCGGACGCGGCGCCGGCGGGCGCGCACAGGTCGAGCCTGTGGCTGCTCCGGCCACGAGGAGAAGGGCTGCGGCAAGCAAGACGGAGACGGAAGATACACCTGCGGAGCCTGTGGCTGCTCCGGCCACGAGGAGAAGGGCTGCGGCAAGCAAGACCGAGACAGAAGATACACCTGCGGAGCCTGTTGCTGCTCCGGCTACCAGGAAAAGGGCTGCGGCAAGTAAGACCGAGACGGAGGATGACGCTGCGGAGGGCGTGCCGGCCCGCGCCACTCGCGCTCGGACCCAGACGACGGCGGCGCCCGTGGCCGAGGAAGAGGCGCCCAAGACAAGACGGGCGTCGAGGCGGGCCGCGGCGACGAAGACTGGTACGCAGCAGGAAGAAGAAGGAAAGGGGACACAAGGTATTTTTTTTCTTCAAATCTTTCCAAATCAATTTTCTGGTACTGTTTAATTCTTGCCTAATTCTTCCCGAATCAATTTCAATTCTTTAATTCTTGACTAATTCGATGATTGATTGCATTCAGCTGTCGCCTCTGATATGGAAACTGCAGAAATGGAAGAAGATTCCACGAATCCTCAGAACGAGGAGCACACCGAGGTTGAGGAACAGAGCCAGGACGGCCAAGGTGAGTCGGCCGGATCCCTCGACTTCAAGTTGATGCGTGCCCCAAGTCTTGTCCCCAACCATGTGTCTGATTCTCAGATCTGTAATCGCAGGGGCAGTAGCCGCGGATACACCAGTACAAGCGCAAGAAGAACCACCAGTGGAGAAGGAGGCTGTGGGGCGGCGAGGCGCCATACGACGCGCACGGCCCGAGCCTGTGGCGTCTCCGGCCGCGAGGAAAAAGGCTGCAACAAGTAAGACCGTGACATGGGCTGATGCTCCGGCTGCGGAGGCCGTGCCGGCTCGGGCCACTCGTGGCGCTCGGAGCCAGAGCACGGTGGCTCAGGAGGCGCCCAAGGGAAGACGGTCGTCGAGGAAGACTGCTGCGCAGCAGGAAGAAGAAGGGGAAGGCCAGCAAGGTAAGAACAGCTTCGTTTCTTCAATCAAGTCAATTTGCTTGCGAATTACAGTATATTGATTTGTCGCCGGATGCAAATTTTGTTTGGGACCAGCCGTTGTCTCTGATGCGAAAGCTGCTGCGCCTGCGCCGGTTTCCTCGGACGAAGCAGCTGCCGATGCTGCAGAAATGGAGGCAGAAGCCATGAATCCGCTGAACCAGGTTGAGGAAGAAGAGACACGGGTGGAGGAGGAGGAGAAATCGCCTGCCATTGGCGTGGGCCGGCACGGTGCCCGCGGGCGCGCACGGGCAGAGCCTGTGGCGGCTCCGGCTACGAGGAAAAGGGCCGGAGCAAGCAAGACCGAGACAGAGGAGGCGCCGGCGGAGGCCATGCCGGCTCGGGCCACTCGCCGCGCTCGGAGCCAGACGACGGTGGTGGCTGTCACCGAGGAAGAGGCACCCAACACAAGACGGACGTCCAGGAGGGCTCCGGCGAGGAAGACTGGCACGCAGCAAGATGAGGAAGAAGGGCAAGGCCAGCAAGGTAAAAAAGAAAGAAGCTTGCTTTCGTCAAATCAAATTTACTTACGCTGTTAGATTCATCGCCTCATGCGAATTATGTTTGCAGCAGCTGTTGCCGAAACTGTCGTGCCTGCACCGGTTGCCTCTGACGAGGGAGCTGACGGTGCAGCAGAAATGGAAGCAGCCATGGATGCTCAGACCGAGGAGCGAAACGAGCTAGTTGAGGAGCATGACATGGAAGAGGAGGCCATGGATCTTCAGAATGAAGAGCAAAACGAGCTGGTTGAGGACCAGTGTCAGGAAGATGCAGCTGGTGTGCCTGATATGGAAACTGCGCCGGTTTCCTCTGACGAGGAAGATGATGATACTGAAGAAATAGAAGCAGTGGCCATGGATTCTCAGAACGGGGAGCAAAAGGAGCTTCTAGTTGAGGATCAGGGCCACGAAGAGGAATGTGAGACAGGTGATGTCCCTCGTATGGCAGTTGAAACCTGAAATTGATGTGTGCCCCATGTTTTATGTAGCTGCAATGTCCCCAACTATGTGTCTGACTCTGACTGTCGTATCTGAAATTGATAAGGATTTTGTTTGCAAACAGGTGATGCCACTGCAGTGATGGAAGAAGAGGCCATGCAGCTTCAGAACGAAGAGCAAAAGGAGCTACTGATTGAGGAGCAGAGTCAGGAATGCGCATGTGATGTGCCTGCTATGGAAACTGCGCAGGTTTCCCCTGTCGAGGAAGATGGTGATACTGAAGAAATAGAAGAAGAGGAGGGTGTGGAGACTGCACCCGTTTCCTCTGTCGAGGAAAATGATGATACTGAAGAAATCGAAGAAGAGCAGAGCCAGGAAGAGGAAGGTGAGACTTCAGTAGCAACTTGGAATTAAATACGTCTCCCATGTTTTCGGTAGTTGTTGTAGCGTCCCAAACTCTGAGTTTGATGATAATTTTGTTTGCAATCAGGTGCGGTGGAAACTGCAGTACACGCACCGGTTTCTTCAGACGAGGGAGGTGATGCTACTGAAGAAATGAAAGAAGAGACCATGGATCTTCAGAACGAGCAGCAAAACAAGCTCGTCGAGGAACAGAACCAGGAAGACGAAGGTGAGACAGGATTCCAGTAGCAACTTGTTCCACGATTTGATGTGGCTGCAATGCGTATTAAAATCAGAAACTGATAAGAATTTCGTTTGTAATCAGGTGATGTCCCCTATATGGTAACTGCTGTGCCTGCACCGGCAGCCTCAGACGAAGGAAGTAATGCTGACGAAATGGAAGAAGACGCCATCGATCTTCAGAACGAGGTGCAAAATGAGCTAGTTGAGGAACAAGCTCAGGAAGAAGAAGGTGAGACAAGTGGGTCTCTCTCTGAAATTGATACTTCTTCCAGGTTTTCTATGGCGTCGAATTATCTGTCTGACTATCTGAAATTGTAGGGTTAGCCACAGATGTACAAGTCAGTCCCGAGCTAGTGGAAGAAGCAGCACCAGTGGCTGAAGATTGTAGCACAGTTGTTTCATCTGTGGAAGAGCAGCAGGACGATGTCCGGCAGTGTGAGCAGTCGCCGGTCACCCTGAATGCTGTTGAACAGGAAGGCCATTTCCTGGCTGAAACTATCTCCAGCGAGGCGCCACTGGCCGAGGAGATTCATCATGCTGCTGAGGGAGCTGAGGATCATCAGTCTGCTGAAGAGACTGAAATGATGGTGCTCGTGGAAGCGCCGGAAGCCGGTGAGGCTACTGAGGAAGCTGAGGATCATCAGTCCACTGAAGAGACTGAAATGATGGTGCCCATGGATGCGCCGGAAGCCGGTGAGGCCACTGAGGAAGCTAAGGATCATCAGTCCACTGAAGAGACTGAAATGGTGGTGCCCGTGGAAGCGCCGGAAGCCGGTGAGGCCTCTGAAGAAGTTGACAACAGTGAAGAGACAGAAGTGGTGCCCGTTGAGGAAGCTGAGGAGGTTCATCATTCTAGTGAAGAGATAGAAATGGTGGATGTTGAGGAAGCTGAGAAGATTCTTCAGTCCGGTGAAGAGGCAGAAATGGTGCCCGCCGACCAGGCGGTTCCAGTGGAGGCAGCTGCGGAGGTTGCTTTCACCTGCGATGCAGACACTGCCATTGAGAAGGAGAATGAGGTGCTTCAGAGTGCAGCCAAAGGCAATGAGGAGGAAGACCTGGTTGTTGACGAGGTTGTCGCAGAGGAGAATGAAGTGCCATTCTTTGGTGCTCAGTTCCAGAGCGCAGCCAAAACCAGTGAGAACAAGGAACATCTGGTTGTTGATGAGGTGGTGAAGTACAACATGGATGAGACTGTCGCAGAGGAGGAGAATGAAGTTTCATTCCTTGGTGCTCTGTTCCAGAGCGCAGCCAAAACGAATGAGATCAAGGAACGTCTGGTTGTTGATGAGGTGGTGAAGCACAACATGGATGAGACTGCTGCAGTGGAGGAGAATGAAGTTCCATTCCTTGGTGCTCTGTTCCAGAGCGCAGCCAAAACCAATGAGATCAAGGAACGTCTGGTTGTTGATGAGGTGGTGAAGCACAACATGGATGAGACTGCTGCAGAGGAGGAGAATGAAGTTCCATTCCTTGGTGCTCTGTTCCAGAGCGCAGCCAAAACCAGCGCGGCCAAGAAAGATCTGGCTGTTGAAGAGGATGCAAATGAGGTTTCAGTCTTTGTTGATATGGCTGTTGAAGAGGAGAATGAAGAGCCATTCCTTGGTGCTTTGTTTCAGAGCGCAGCCAAAACAAATGACCACAAGGATGAGCCTGCTGAAGAGGAGGACAACGAAATGTCATTCCTTGGTGCTCTGTTGCAGAGCACAGCCAAGACCAACGAGAACAAGGATCATCTGATTATTGGTGAGGTGCAGCATGAAGAGCCTGTTGAAGAGAAGGAAGACGATCTTGCTGTTGATGAGCCTGTTGAAGAGGAGAAGGAAGTAGCCACCTTTGGTGCTCTGCTTGAGAGCGCAGCCAAGGCCGATGAAGATATGATTGTTGATGAGGTGCAGCAAAGCACAGAAGAGCCAAAGAACGAGATTGTTGAGGAATCGGTCACCATCAACCTCCTGTCGCAAGCCACTGTAACAGTAACAGACGGCGAGATTGCGGCCAAGGATGGCTTCACCTGTGAGCTGACTGATGTGGCCGTTGAGGTGGACGACGGCAGAGTGGTGACCGCCGACGATATGCCACACAGCCCAGCTATAATGTTTAAGGGTGCCGTGCAAGTGGTCACCATCGAGAACCTGTCGCAAGCCACAGTGACTGACGATGAGGGTTCAGTCAAGGGCCTGGCAAGTGTGTCAGTTGAAGAGGATGCAGTGGTGGCCACCATGGATGAGAAAGTGGAGGAGGTGCTCGTCGTCGACTACCTGTCGTCGCAAGCCATGGTGACTGATGACGAATGGGCAGCCAGAGACAAGTGTGCCCAGGAAGTGGTCACCGTCGATTACCTGTCGCAGGCCACAGTGACAGACGACGAGTGGGCAGTCAAGGAGGGCACTTCCGCTGGCGACCACTCGCCGGTGTTTGACGCCGCCGGAGACAGCAGCGGCCACGTCATTTCGCCTCTGTTTGCAGGCCTGTTCGAGGATGCCACAAAGTTCCTGTCCATGGACTCGACCACCCTGGAGGCAACAACGGTGCCTGAAGCTGCTTCTGAGAAAAAGGCTACTGTACCTGCTGTTGCAATGGGAAAAGAGAAGGAAGTGAAGGACCAAGGCAACGAGTCTGAAGCGCTGGGCAGCCTGAGCCTAAGGAAGCTTAGGATCCAGCTCAAGGAGAAGGCACAGGACCTGGAGAAGCCAGTGGAACGATTTTCCATTCACCCAATTTTTGAAGTGAGGGAAGGGAAGAAGCCATTGGACACGCTGAGCCTGAGGAGGCTCAGGCTGAAGCTCAAGGAGAAGCTGAACGCTCAGAAGGTAATTAACCACCACCAAATCGCCTCCCTCTTCTTCTATGTGCTACTGTAATGTAGATATGCTAATTTTGTGTGTGCTGATGATGTTGGCGTTTGAAATGACTGCAGAACAGAGAGCAAACTAGGATGCCCCTGGGCAGGCTGGACGAGAACTCGGCGTGCAAGTCGCAGAAGAGGGAGCACAACAGGGTGCCCCTCGGCAGGCTGGACGACAACTCTGCGTCGAAAACGCAGAACAGAGAGCGGAGCAGGGTACGCCTTGGCAGGCTCGACGAGAACGCGTGCTGATGATTACACGGCATCAGATTTTTTATCTGACTTGGATGCTCACTACTGAAGATTTGGTTGTGAAACCATGGTTTCTCCAACCCAACCAGCCCCTGATCTAACTTATCTGTGTGGGTTCTTGTGCTGTTACTTTGCACGTTCGCCGGCAGAGCGTGAGAGGATTTGGCTGTATTTTTTAGTCGTGTTCTCAACTTGTATCAGAGTGATGATTGTTTAGCTTTAATAACTTCTAGGTGGTGGCCTCGTGTCACTTACAATAACAGAGTGTTTGTTGCTTATCTTGTCTCGGTGTTTGTCTGCGTATCCACTTTCAATTCAAAAGATGGAAGTAATGGTGTATCTGTCTTTGTTACTGGTAGATCATGGATGTTCGTGTGTGGAGACAGAAGTATTGAAACCGCAGACTCAACAAAGGATGTTCGTGTGACTCAACAAGGCGAGTAGGTTCAGTGCAGACATGCATGGAGATCGTTTCTTATTTCTTATTTTGAGTCACAGAGCTGAAAAAAAGGGCAAAAAAAACACTTTTGAAACGAAGCACATTGAACCGAAGTGCTGTCTGATCCAACAAATTCTTTGGATCCCTGAAGAACTCTGAAACTGTCGAATTGCACTGTAACTAACTGAAGAAAACACTTTTGGGACACAGCCGCACAGACCTCAAACACAGCTCGAACCGGCATCTTTTTTTTTCGAACCAGGCTTTCTTCCCTTTCCATTACTTTCATAACGGAAATACAATGTTTTGAGACCATGACCAGAAAGAGAGGGAAAGGGAAAAAAGCGAGTTCGGGACAATATCAGGAAACCCACCGTTCACGCCTGTCGTCAGGAACATGAACTGCGGGGCGAAAACCTGATATCAACTGAAACAACACAACAAAGGCCAAAAGTATTACACTACCATGAATCAGTACCACTACCAGGAGCCCCACAACAACCACCACCAAACCAGGCTCACCAAAAGAGCACAGAAATAAACCGAAAAGTTTTCACCAAATGGGACATAAAGCCTAAAGCATCACCATGGACACCAAGCCATCAGCACTGCAACCAGCAAAAGGGAATCGAACATCTCCTTTCTGCATTTACCATTCATCGCAGACTTCTTCTTCATCAGCCTGCTCGCTCGCTTCTGCCCTCGGCGGTTCACGTAGCCGCAGCATTTGAGCTGCGCTCTCTTTCAGCAACTGAGCTCCCTTCTTGACGTTCTCTGCCATCGCCGGTTTCTGCATACCTGCCCAGTATTCAATAAACGCACACGTTGTGAAAGCAATTTCAAAAGGAGTTTTAATCCATTTCTTTTCAAAAGTAGCCCGATTCCGAGCCAACCAAATAGACCAGCAAACTGCAGCTAAGCCAACGGTATAAATTTCGCATAAGCCTGGCAAAAAAGCATATAACCAAGAAAAGATCTGCCAGATTGTTTTCGGAATATAACTAGTACCAAAAACAGCACCAACCGTTCTCCAAACAATCCTGGCCACAGAGCACCCAAAGAATAGATGCTGCGCCGACTCAAGTTCATCACAAAAACAACATTTAGGATCTCCCTGCTACTGTCTTTTTCTCATATTATCTCTAGTAAGAATAGAGTTATGGAATAGCTGCCACAAGAAAATTTGGATCTTCAGAGGAATTTTAGTCCCCCAAATCCACTTATAATGAGCCCCGCAAGGTTTCTCTCCAACCATCTATACATGGATTTAGTGGAATATTCTCTGGAGTTATCTAACCTCCAGTAAACCTCATCATCTTTACCGGCACGAATTTTATCCAACACACATTGCTTCATATCATCCCACTTCTGAAGCATAGCTGGAGATAACCTTCTCCTAAAAGAAGTTAGATGATTCATACTTTCCAATTTATCCACAGTACACTCCTTATCTAAGCAAATTTTAAAAAGATCAGGATATTTATCTTTAAAGAGGATATTCTAACCCAAATCATCTAGCCAAAGGCTAGCAATGTTACCTTTATTAAGCACCACCCCTCTACCAGCCATGTAATGTTCCTTAACTTTCAAAATATTTTTCCAACAAGGGGAATCAGAAGCTTTCTGCTTAACCTTAGCTACAGATGTTCTTCTGAGGTACTTAGCTTTCACAATATCTTGCCATAATCCCTTCTTCTTCTCCAACTTCCACCACCATTTAGCTAGCAAGCTGATATTCTGTTTCCTTAAATCGTTAACCCCCAAACCCCCCCTTTGCTTTAGATCTACAAACACGGGTCCATTTCACCATATGATATCCTTTTCTCCCTTTGCGGTGCCAAAATAATTTTCTTCTCGGTTTGTCCCACTTTTCGAGTGTAGATTTTTTTATCAAAGCCATGGACATATAATATGAGGGAATATGAGATAGCACCGCATTAACTTTAATAAGCCTACCCCCACTGGACAAAGATTCACTAATCCAGGATTCCCCATGACTAATAAACTTGTCATCAACAAAAAGCCAATCACTGCGCTTAAGTCCAGCATAACTGACAGGCATACCTAAGTATTTAATAGGAAAAGCCCCAATCTCACAATTGAACATAGCTCGAACCATCATCTGACGGTCCATAATCAATTACCTTTCCGGGTCGTCGTTTTCGCGCTTTACCTTCAGCCTGCTTTGCTTTAGCTAGTAGCTATGCCTTCAGACTTTGATCCCTCAGTGTACCCTAGCCACATCGGTGCGAGCTGAGTTATAAACTCCAAAACTACCAAAAATAGGGAAACCCCCAAATTCCCCCAAAATAGCATCATCTGTGTTGGTCAGGATCTTCACGGCAATAAAAAGGCACGACACATGCTCGTTTTATTGACAAATAAAAGCTCTCGTTTGTATCTTGACCGTTAGATCATCAATTACATATTTGTGCCAGTGCCGCCCCTGGCTCCGTTGCTTTGTCAAACCATCAATTACATATTCGTGCCAGTGTTTATAATCTCCTCATTGCATTGGCAAAAAAAGTATATTTTGGTATCAGCAATGACAAGTTCACTGTTGCTCCTCTTCAACTACCTTCAGAACAGACATCACCTAAGGATTCAGAATCTTTCTTTTTAGGCAAAAGGTCTGCACACAAAATTCCCAAAAGTAGCTGAATTGAACCTCAACACAGGATTCCACATGACAGTCGAATGTCGACGTCGAGGCGCCCCCACACTGCTGAATCACGAACACCATATTTATTCAGAAATTCTGACCGGCAGACGGACCTGGGCCACGGAACAATTCAGAGCATGAGAGACACGTTGATGAAGCATCGCCCGGATAAAATTCAGTCACGTTGTGTTCATGTCCCTGTCAGCACTGAATACCTGACAGAGCATGAATCCACATGAACACCGTCCAGAATGAATCGCAGCCAACGCTGGTGGGAATCCGATTGACCCTCGACGTCGAAGGCGCCCCACCCTGCTGGGTCATGGACACCATATGGTCCATATTTGTTCTGAAATGCTGCCTGGCAGATGGCACAATGGTTCATGGCATGAGCCACGTTGATCAAACACCGGCCAGATGCAATTCGGTTACAGGGTATTATTCAAGTCCCTGTCGACGCAGATGCAGGATGCAAACCAAAACTATCCATCGCATATCATGTCATCATTTATAAATTATAAGTCTGGGATGATAATAGCTCACTGGTTTTTCACGAACCGTGGCTCTTCTTCCACAACTTTGAGAACAGATATCATGGATAGATTCAGATACAACTGATACAAGTTCAGAACAAGAACGAGCAAATAAAAACCGAAAATACGGGATGACGATGGCAGCGGTGTGGGTGGCTGTGATGTGTGCTCCCATCCTTTGGGGGTTGGTTTGGGGGTGCAACTTGCAAGCAGTCTTCGCCACTGAATTTGGTTGGTTCAGGCATTCTGTACTGACGGGGACCTGAATATAATGTCACTGTATTTTATTTGGACTTGTGTTTGATCAACGTGTCTCATGCTCTGAATTGCTCTGTGGCCGAGACCCACCCGCAGGTCGACATTTATGAATAAAGATGGTGTTCATGATCCAGCGTTGTGGGAGTGCATCGACATCGACATTCCACAGTCATGTGGAATCCGGTGTTGACATTCATTTATCAATAAAGATGGTGCTCATGATTCAGTTTCCTACGTCTTAGCGCAACTCCAACGCACGAACCCAAATGGCCCGGACGCATCGTTTTCGATTCATTCCGGGTCCAAAATTTAACCGTGCTTGCCTCGAAACGGACAGCGCGCGGATGGTTGAGACGCGCACCCTTGTCCCCCTCTCGACCGTTCGTCGGGGACACACCCGCCTTTCACTCATTTCGCCCAAAACCCTCCCCCACCCCCACCCCTCCCCTCCCCTCCCCTCCCTCCTTCATGGCCGGCGGGCCGACGAATCCCGACGACCCGGCATGACTGCGTGCCCCGCAGCAAAGAAGAAGGCTACAAAGAAGTCGCGGTCTTAGCTCACGGCAGTGAAGCTTGCAAAGCTCGACGTCGAATCGGCCAACACGAGGCACCTGCGGAAACTGGTGGCGGAGAAGAAGGCCGCTACCTACTACACCACCGAGGCGACAGCGCGCCACCAGGCCGACGTCCCTGACCATGCATTGTTCATGAAGAACGTCATCTTCGAGGGTCATGGCGAGGACTTCCATGTCAAAGGCTAAGGCCAAGCTTTCGATCCCGACGCGGCCCAAAGCCAGGACGACCGCGACCAATATGGTGACACTCAATTCGCCGACCATGATAAAGATGAGGACGATCATGGCAACTCATGGCATGAAGATGATGACTTGTATTCTGAAGATGAGAAAGAACAAGTCGACATTACAGAGGAGTCATTGGTCTTTATCAATGAGCTCACCCAAAAAGGAGGCACAAAAGAGGAGGCAAAGTATTCACACGGGATTATTCACCTAAGCGGAGGACAATTTAATTTGCAAGAGTTGGATGGAGATAGGCCAAGATCCGATGTAAGGTGCCGAGAAAAAGGATCTCCCTTTTGGACGAGAGTTCACAAAACCTTTAATTAGCGAAGGAAGTTTTCCCCCTACCAATTTGCGATCACCCGCAGCATCAACTCAATCCGAAAGATACGGGGGTTTATTCAACAAGAGTGCAATACGTATTGTCCCGCACTTGGGAGCATGGAAGCCCGCCCCGTGAGTGGCCTAGGCACTGATGACTTGGTATGAACCTCTCGTTTTTTTCATCTTGTGTCCTTTCATATTGGCATGCCATTTTTCATGCATATTGTGTCCTTCCATCTCACAATTGCGGTCGCATCTTTTATTGTGTAGGCATTTTAATCTTTGGAAGCCTTCAAGGCCCGACACAAGAACAAGCCATTTAATCTCATGCATTGTCGGTCACTCACCAATGATTAATTGCCCCAAGTTCAAATTATCAATATGCCGCTCGCAAGAAGAAAGGAGGGAGGCGATCATGGTTGATGAGGGAGACTTGCTCAACAGGACGAGGGGCAAGACAAGCTTGAAGGGCGACGAAAAGAGTGATGCGTCTTCCATGGCCTTGCAAGGGACTTTGAAGAACATGATGCGTCAAAAGGAAGTGAGGAAGGAGAGGAGGAGCAAAGGAAATGAGGAGAAAATGAAGATATACCTAGACCTCCGAACGAAGAAGCTTCACATGGAGGAGGCCGCGAAGAGGAGGAAGCTAGACATCGAGGAGGCCTTGGAACTCAAGAAGCTCGAGATCGAGGCAACCAATGACGACACCAAAGCAAAAGGGGTGGCACTCGCGATCATCAGCGTCGACAAGAACCACATGTCACCAGAGAGGAAGGCTTGGTTCACGAACCGGAAGAAAGAGGTGTTTGCCTGCGACGGCTTGAACTAGGAGAGACCTCGGCCGTGGACTATGGTCGATCGTTTGAAGTTTGTCCAGTGTGATTGTCCTTGTCTTTGTTGTCAGCGCCAAACACTTGTTCATTTTGAAGGCTGGCTCTTGTGCTGGCCGCTGGCTTTGTTGCCGCGTCAAAAACATATCCATTTTGAAGGTTGGTCAGTGTATCGACCACTGGCTTTGTTGCCGGCATGAAACTGGAGGGTGACTATTATGTAGGTCGCTAGCTTTATTGTCGGTCGATATGAACTGGTGTGAACCGCAGTCGCTGGCGTAAACTATGGCCGCTACCATTTAGCTACATCTTTTGTTGTTTTCAAACTTGCATGCACGCGAACCAGATGCGACCGAATATGTGGTCAGTCGTTGATGCACGCCCAATGCATCCACAAATCCAGACGAACACGACCTCATTGTCGCCCCTAAACGGATGAAATCGGGAAAAATGGATGTACATTTGGGGCCGTGCGTTGGAGTTGGCCTTAGCTATGATTTTTGCGTGTTTGGAGATCTCCAATCGCACACCTACAATAGCACATAACCGTTTTTAGGGAATTTTGAGCTAAAACGACGCTCCAACCATGGTTTCAAGGGCAATGGCGCCGGATCGTTGTCGTCACCTCCTTCATTGTGTCATTGGCGTTGTTGCCCGCCATAGAGCTTGCAAGCAAGCCATCCTCGACGAGCCTGCTACATGGCTGCAATGGTGGATGGCTCCTACTTCTGTTCACCAGAGAGGTTGTCACTCATTGGAACTCAA